>NC_056735.1:1730018670-1730298822 GCF_019279795.1 Protopterus annectens | reverse complement strand
ATGTATGTATATGTATATATATATATATATATATATATATATATATATATATATATACATATGTGTATATATATATATATATATATATATTTATATATACATATGTGTATCTATATAGATATATATAGATATATATATAGATATATATAGATATATATAGATATATATAGATATATATAGATATATATATTGATAAAATACACACACATAATATAGGTATAAACATTCCTTGTTCTCTTATTTGGTGTGCCCTATAGAGTGTGCATGTGTGTATTCTTGGCATTTCATCGTGGCTGAGAAGCAGGATAATAATAAAATAATACAAAATACACCAAAGCTGCAAATAGACTCTTCCTTTAATGAGCAAAGTAACATTGAGTGCTTTAGTCTCCCTGAAGTCTCCTTTCAGAGCGATGAAAGTGCTCTATTTGCTGTTTTGGTGCATTTTTTATTATTTTATTGGTTTCAGGTATGCTTTATACACCTTTTTGCTTGTTGAGAAGCAGGATAAGCTAGCAGCCAATAAAATGTACAAAGATGCGGTCAAAAAAGTTCCTTCAGTGATTCGCTCTCCCTGTGCATTTACTGTCTAGGGCCCTTCCATTTACAGAAAGATTGCGCTATGTGCCATTCCTTCAACCACATGGCTTTGGATGAAAGGAAGAATAAGCTCATTCTGAAGGGTATGCTACCATCTGTGTTCGAAGAGGCCATTTCTGGTAGTGATCCCAAGTTGGTGACATCCTCCAAATCATAATCTGCCCTTTCGAGTCTTGCTCCTTCCTTTTTCCTCCAAAAATGGTGACTGAGGAAAGAAGAAGCCTTCATTGGCTCTGACAATGTTTGGAGCCGAGATCCAAGACTTTCCTTCCAAAGCTTCTGAATCTGTGACTTCGAGCTTACGGCGCCAAGCATTTCTCTGTTGGATCTGGCTTGTTTGGCTCCAAGTCTGTCAGGTAAGGATAGATTTGATCTGTTGACAGCAAGTCCCTTTAAACCAATTATGACTTTTTCAAGGACTCGGTGCTCCCAGACTGTTGACCCTGTTCCTTCCAGGGTGCACTCTCCCTTTTTGAGCAGACCTAAATCACTGCTAGTGTCCCTTTCCTGTTCAACCAGTAGCCTTAGTGAAGATGATGTGGAATGAATGGTACAGAAGATCTTGAGTGCAGTGTCGCACTGAGTCCCCCTCAGCTTCGACCCATACAGTTCAATGTCTGTCCAAGCCATCCACTCCCCCCACTAACTCCTTCTCCGACTTCAGGGCAAGTTTTGGAGTCATCGAATCCAATATGCCCAGTGTCTTTCAGCTCGGATCTGAAGTTCTCTCTCCTCAGATCAGACCTTTGCTTGGAGCTCTTCCGCTCTTTTGGAGCTGAAGAGCTCCTGGAGCCACAGCGAACCTGTCAGACACAAATATGCTCAACTCCCAGACCTTTGCAGCAGTTGATGTGCCTCAGAGCTTCTGCACAGGTGAGCTTGGCTTTGTTCTTCTATCCCAGGCGAGCTGTCTTCTGGGCTGGAGGGGATCCTATCCTGCAAGCATGGCTTTTCAGAGCCAGAGTCCCTCTCCACTCAGGAGCGGTCAGTCTTTGGGGCTCTGGAGAGAGCTATAGCTGCTACCACATCTAGAAGGCCACCTGCCCCCTCAAATTCGCAAATCCATCAATGTTCCCTAAGCACTTTTGACCAGAACATTCCACAGGGACAACAGGACATTGGGTGTCGGGAATACTCATCAGGATACCCCTGTCTCTTGTTACTTCCCCAGAGTATCCCACTGAAGAGGCCTTGCAAGCAGACGCATTATAACTCCATGGAGGAGTCTGCCACGGAGGACACTGATCTCTGAGGGAGAAGGATCCCACGGTCACCTCTTGAGCATGTTCTGGCAGTCCAGTAATCCTTCTCTTGAGGACTCTATATACCTGACCATCTATCTCCTGTGTCACTCCTCCTACCAATGAGCTCATAGGTTTGATCTCACAGCAGGCATGGGAGACCACAGATTCCATCAAACCTGTTCCTTGGAGACCAAACAAAATAAATTACTCCACCAGCTGATGAGGCTTTTTGGACAAAAGTGGTTGCAGTAGATGCAGTGGTCATGGCAGCGATCACCAAGAAGGAACTGTTGGAGAATTCCACTATTCATCCTCCTAATAAAGATTCTAGAATGATTGATAGATGCAGGTAGAGTATTTTCTTCAGCTGCATTTGCCTTGTGATAGCTGAACTACCTTTCCCATTTCATTAGGTTAGAAAGATATGATCCAGGAGCTGTCGGATACTCTTGAAAGAGCAGTAGCTGAGGGAGCATGAGAAAAGGTGGCTTCCAATTTGGGGACCCTGCACTCTGTAGCTAACTATTCCATGAGGCTTATTGAGCAGGCAGCTGAAAGAATGTGTAGATCTGTGTGTTTTGGCATATCTATGAGGAGTCATACCTGGATGTGCTTATGCTGCAATTTTGCAGAGTCTTTTAAGTCTTTATCAATGCTCTGTTTGATGGCATATCCCAAAAAGAGGGAAACACCCTTTCTGCTGTGGGCATACATTTTTTGCCCCTCACAGACTTACCCTGAGGGTCAGAGGTGAATGTAAAATGTGGTTCAAGAAATGTCAGGGATTTTACCAAGCACACATGGGGGTTTCCCCTCTAGAGGTGGGGGCAGTAATGGAAGACGCCACCTTCGCGGCAGAGGAGACATGCAGAATCAAGGTTCCCAAGAAACCCTTCCAGCACTCCTGAAAGGAGACCTGATTTTCCCACCTCTGGAGGAAATTGGGGGTAGACTATCCCTGCACTAGAGAGCCTGGCAAAACATAACCACTGATATGTGGCTGCAGAGGATAATATTAAGAGGTTACGAGATCCTCTTCAGTCAACATCTCCCCAACAAAAAAATCCCAGACATTCCACCCAGTCAGAGGGATCAAGTAGTCATTCAAATTTAAAAGCTGCTAGAAGATAGACATCCAGAAGCTGACCCAAGAGGATTTGGAACTTACTCAAGGTTCTTTAGTTCCAAAGAAGACTGGGGACTGGAGACCAGTTCTGGGTCTCAGCAGATTAAACAAGTCCGTTCAACTTTGCAAGTTCTGAATGGTCACGGTTCAGTCCATACTTCCTTTCCTGGAATAGGATGATTGGATGTGCTCCATAGATCTTCAGGATGCGTACTACTATATAAAAATGGATGGATGATCCAGAAGTCTTCTACACTTCTGGCTGGGAGCCAGTCATTACCAGTTCAGAATGGTGCCCTTTGGTCTCACTGCTG
The DNA here is from genome assembly GCF_019279795.1 of Protopterus annectens. Taxonomy (NCBI): domain Eukaryota; kingdom Metazoa; phylum Chordata; order Ceratodontiformes; family Protopteridae; genus Protopterus; species Protopterus annectens. The sequence goes on along the minus strand of NC_056735.1, from coordinate 1,730,295,538 downwards.
CCCCCAGTGTTAATCAAATGCATGGCAGTGGTTGCTGCTCACCTGAGACCAGCATTCCGGGTGTTTTCTTACTTGGATGACTGGCTTATATCTGCCTGACCAGCCATCTACTTAAATGTGCAAGAGACTCTGTTTGTCAAATCTGTACAGAAGTAGGTATAACCATAAATTACAAAGAATCACACCTGGACCCTTCTCAAATTCTGGAGTTCATAGGAGCACTACTGGACACTACACAGATGATTGTGAAACTTCCACCCTCCAGAGTGTTGAATGTCAGGTGAGAAACACCCAGATTAATCTGAAACAAGAAGGTAGCTGCCTGTCATGTTCTACAGACTTTAGGATCAATGGCTGCAGCTATAGTTTTGGTTCTGTTAGCCAGATTTCACATGCAAATTCTTCAGTGGCTTCTAGCTGCCCAATGGTCAATTATCCACCAATTGATGTCTCACCAAATTCTCATAACAGACACATACAAAAGAATCCTTTCATGGTGTATTTATTCAGCACAGTTGACCCAAGGTTTGACCCATTGTTCACCCTCAACCACAGGCCTTGGTGACCATGGATGCTTCTCAGATGGGGTAGGGGGGCATGATCTGGGCAACATAGTCCAAGGCGCCTGGTCTGCAGACGAGGTCAGTCTGCACATAAACATCCTGGAGATGAGGGCAACATTTCTAGTACTGCAGGCATTTCAGACTGCTCTTCCTCTGGGAACAGTGGCGATTCAAACAGACATGTCTGTGGTCTGGTACATAAGCAAGGAGGAACCCAGACCATAACCTCTGCTTTGAGAAGCACTTAGAGTGTAGCAATGGGTGATATCATCCTACCGCTTTCTTATAGCAATGCACGTTCCAGAAAAAGCCCATCGAGATAGCGGACAAATTGAGAAGATCTATTCTCATGCATCATAAGTGGTCTCTCAACCAGACAGTAGCAGAAGACATTTTCCACAGATGGGGCCAGCTTTGCTGCGACCTCTTTGAATCTCCCTTAAACAACAAATGCAGCAGCTACTTTTCCCTAATCGCCCCACCAGAGGAATCCCTGAGGGATGCTCTCATACACGACTGGCCTCCAAGTCTATTGTACGCCTCCCCACCCCATCTCGTTGATTCCCAAATTCCTTCAGAAAGTGAACAGGTTGAAGAGAGCAGCAATACTCATTGCCCCATTATGGCCTTGATAAATTTGTTTTCCCCTTCCTCTGGCCTCATTTACAGAAGGAACCCTGGATTCTGAAACCCATGATTCAATCCAACCTTCACAACTTGAAACTGATGTTTTGATTCTTCGAATTTCATTGATTGTCAGACAGCCGATGCCCTCCTCACCTGTCCGTCATAATTTGTTGTTCTCCCATAAGTCATCCACCCAAAAACTTTATAGGAGTAATTGGAAGAGGTTTGTAATTTTGGTTTAACAGCATAATGTAGATCCCTTCACAGCACCTATTCACTTCATTCTATAATTTTTAGCTCCCCTTTTTAATAATGGGGCAGCTGCCTCTACAGTTAAGGTGCAATTTGCAGCTATCTCAGATTTTTACATTGACAAAGATAACTTGTCTCTCGTTTCCCACAAGCTTTGCAAAGCCACCTTAAAAGGGTCCCTATTATTAAGACCTCCTCACAAAGATCCTTCTCCATGGGACCTAAACTTGGTTCTGTCTTATTGTCACTCCCCATTTGAACCTGCAGCGACTTGTGATGTAAAGTTTCTGTTTTGAAAAACTATCTTTCTAGTGGCTATTAAATCTGCAAGATGAATGTCCGAAATTCAGACACTATCCTCCCAGTATCTGATTTTTTCATACCAACCCCTCTCTTCTGCTTTAAGTTGTTTCACAGACTAATTTTAATCATGCCATACATTTGCCTGTTTGCTTTCCTAACTTCAGCAGCAAAGGCAAATATATTCTACATTTGTTGGCTATCCATAGACAATTACATTTCTAATTGCATAGGACTAAAGAGTTTCGGAAAGCAAGTCAATTGTTTATTGCCTTTGTAGGCCCTTGGAAAGGCCTACCAGTATCCAAAGTTACCTTAGCAAAATGGCTTTCTGATTGCATTTCTTTATTTACATTTTATTTACACCACAAAAGGTATAGAAATCATTCTAAACATGTTCAAGTTCACTCATCCAGGGCCATGACCACTTCTGCACTTTTCCAGTATAATGCCTTCATGGAAGAATTTTGTGCAACGGCTACATGAGACAATCATTATATCACTCATTCCAAGTTTGATTAGGTCTCCAGGGGAAAAGCCTCTTTTGGTTTAATGATTCGGAGAAACATCCTTCCATGAGTCTGCCCAGGGTAAAGGTAGCTGGGGACTCTGTCTGATATGTGAGGATGAGATGAAAAATTGACTATCAGATAAAGAAGTTCTGTACTCACCATAACGTTCCATGTGTATTGTCGATTTTTTTCATCTCTCCTCACATTCCCTCCCTCCTGTAACAGAGATGCATTGTGTGTAAGAGGAGGTATCCAAGAGCTGTTTGATTGCCACAAGCTTAGTAATGGCTGAGTCGGATCTGACTGATCGGATGCGGACCCATATGTGTGGAAAGATGAAGAAAAAACTGACAATATAGACGAAACTTTATAGAGCGTACATAACTTTATTTTAAAATCTAATGCACACCATTTTCTTTTGTTCTACTTTAATGAAAACTTTTTCAGAAAATACAAATAACCAATCTCACCATAGATCTGTACATACCAAGTGCCATGATTATAATTCAACCAATTAAAAAAAACTATCTTGTATGCTTTTAAACTCAGTGTGCTTCTTAAACTGGATTACATCATTCAAACCTGGGGAAAATGTTATAGCTAAGGTGAAGTACCACATCACTTCTTTTGTTTACAAAATCATATTAGTGTTTTTGTAGAGCTTTTCTTCCCGTGCCTTCACTGAAATTGGGCTCTGCTTGGCGAAGTGGACTTTGCCAGTAAACGAATGCCAATGAATAAAGTCCCCCCCATACAGTCTGTCTTAGACTTAACAAATGTATTTTTAAATGATGGTTAAAAATTCTTACAAGGGCGGCCACGGTGGTGCAGTGGTTAGCATTGTTGCCTCACAGCAAGAGGTTCTCCGGTTCAATCTTCGGCTGGGGTGCCTTCTGTGCGGAGTCTGCATGTCCTCCCTGTGGTCACGTGGGTTTCCTCCGGGTGCTCCGGTTTCCTCCCACATCCCAAAGACCTGCTGCAGGTGGATTGGACACTCTAAATTGGCCATAGGTGTGAGTGCGTGTGTGTGTGTATGTGTGCCTTCTGTGGAAGGTTGGGCGCCGGGCTGGCAACTCGACACTGTAAAACTCAACTGCCAATCATGAGCAGACAGGTGATCCGCTGTGGCAACCCCTAACCAGGAAAAGCCAAAAGAAGAAGTTAAAAATTCTTACAAACTTTACTATCCGTTGCTAATGCATTGTTTAGATTACTGTTTGACAGCATATATATGTTCCTAAATTAGCTCGTTTAGGCTTATTAGGTTTACCGACATAACTGGAGCATCCAGTACAACTTCCTTAAATCAAACCTTGTATTTGACAGTTATAATAACCCCAACTCCAAAAACTGAATCCTGATTACCCACTGAAAAAAGGGAAAGTACATTGGATGAGTGCTTCACAAGGAAATGTTCCCTTTTCCAAGTGTGAATTTCTGCCTACCTTCTTCATATTATTTCCTAATTCTAACAAACACTTCAAGTAAACCCCTTTTCTAAAAATTAGAGGATTATGCTGTAAAAAATTGAAAATATTCTGTTTGGATGAATTTTTAATTAGTAAGACTGGTTGTTTTTGCATTTTCTAAAGTTCTCATTAAAGAAAAACGCACTAAATCTTGAGTGTTCTGTTCTAACATCATCATTTTTTTTTTGTGTTGGTTTTATTTTTTTATATATTTTGGAATCTGAAAGCTGACGTTGCATTAATTACTGCAAAAAGTAACTGTAAGAAAAACATCTTTGTACATGGTCATTGATCCATAATCTAGTTGGAGACTATTCTTTCCCCAATATATTTGTAGCTCTGGGTTGTTGAGACGGCATCAGTGCACATCGTTAATATCTGCTGATAGCCTGTCAGTGTGGTAGCCCCATGGGAGGTTCTCCACTTTGCACTGTGTTGTGTAGCATGTCCATTAGTAGGAGGTTCAGTTTGGATTATCTTCTACCAAGGTTCTGGCTATTGTTGGATAATAGTTGCATGAAAAGGCTTTTTGATCTTTCTATACTTGATGGCCTCCTCCTGTGACTCGATTTGTTGTCTTTTAATTGGTATCTGTCATTTTCATCTCTAAGATAACCACCAGATGAGAATTCTGCTGTGCTCCTCATGTCGAGGATTCTTTGACTGGAACAGATGTAAACTCCCTTCTGTGCTCTCTCTCTCTCTTCAGGAGGAGAGCTTGGTAGATCATGGCTTAGAATTCCTTGGCAGAGGTATTAAAATATCTTGTACTCTGTGGTGCTTGCCTTGTGTTGTAACAATTGTGATTTTTCATTGCGTCGCTGTAGCAGCACTGTATTGTATTCGTGTGGGCAGGCCATTATAAATGTCTGCAGAGTGACTGTCTGTCTATCCTACCATCATTCCTGTCCTGTCAGCCTGCAGCAAGGTTTTCTCCTTAACCCAGCAGGTTTCATAATATTATTTCATGACAGATTTCTTGGTGAGTTAGTGAGCTTAAGCTGGGTCAGCTTTGGTCCAGAGGCAGCAGAGAAGCTCAGATATGCTGTTACTCATCAACTTTCTAGTAATGAGGCTGGTCATCTTATTTTGCAAACCATGTTGAAATGGCAGCTAACTGCTGAGGTCAGACACTCAAGCAGTTGGTGTCTTCAGTGAGCAGCAGGATGCCTGCTGCTATCCTCTTCAGCCAGGAGGTAATGTTGCTGTGTCTTGGAGCCATTACTTTACCCCAGGGAATGTCACATATTTGGGGAATTATATCACCTCTCATCTTAGATTCATTAAGTCACATGTCATGTTGTCTTCAGGAACTGAGCTTTTAGCAGGTTTGCCTTTGCAAGATCTTGTGATTGTGAGTCACCCTTTGTATGGTCTGTTTATGAAAAAAAAACATGCAGTTATTCATCGCAATCCCTGCTGAGGACTCTGGAATGACTCTCCAGTCCCTCATGCTTTCAGCATCTCATGTCCTGCTGGGTGATAGCTTTGTTGCACTTCCTGAATTCAAAGACCCTTTGGTTTTGGAGGCTTGTATTCTCATCATAGAAGGGGAAGCTGGAATCCACAGGATTTTGTTGTTTGAGGAAGTTCCTGGAGACCTAATTGAAGTCTTGTTACCATTTGTCCATAAGCATTAGTTAGATCTGTCATCCCTGTTGTCTTAAAAGAAATGTGCTGTTAGGTGACCCTAGCAGAGGTCTCAGTTGAAGAAAAAGGACAAGTATTATGTTCAGGACTGTTTTCTAAGACTATTTCTAGTACCAAAAACAGAAGGCACATGGAAGCATATTCTGGACCTATTGTATCTAAATAAGTTCCTCATCGTACCAAAACACACCATAACCATTTACCACACCTACCTACCTGACACTTCAGGTGCTTGTGGTGTCTCTAGACCTAAAAGATGCATACCTCTGCATCCCAACTGCAAAATGTCACAGAGTTTCTCATATTTGCAGTGTGGGGATGGGAAACACTTTCAGTTTGTCCCTTGTCCTTTGATTTGCCTATAGTACCCAGAATCTTAATGTACCTTGTTTTAATAATGGTCTTTTGCAGTACACCGATCATCCAAATCTATCCTTACTTGAATAATTACCCATTCTAGTTGATTCACAATGGTGCATTCTCAAGGTTTTGGAGTTGACCTTGACTTGCTTCAGAGATTTAATCCGCATTGTCAGCAAAACCAAATCAAACATGATACCCTGTGTAAATCTTGGGGCATGCCTTGACAGCTCACTTTTTGGGGCCTTTCTCCCAGAGGCAAAACATCTTTTTGACCCCATACTTCTAAAATATCTTTGCAGCAGGAAATTGTGTTGGTAAGGGAGTTCCTTAGACTGTCGGGCTACATGACATCCTGTGTACTAATGATGGTCCTTGTATGCCTTATATGAGGAAGTGGAACTTAAGAAATGGATGATGTCAGCATATCCTTTGCATCGAGAGGGAAATGTCATTGTGGATAAAATAATAAGAGCTAAACCAAGAAATTCCTTTCAAAGCACCCTAACACACTCAGACCCTGTCTCTGGACTCCTTGGACCCAAGTCATCTTTGAGCCCTCAAAGTGCAAGAAACATGGAAGTCAAGGTAAGGCAAATGCATGAACTAAAAAAACAGGTAAGTCATCCTAGTTGTAAAAACATGTTGAAGAAAGTTTTCTGACAGATAATTACAGACAACATCACATTGATGTGGTACATAAGCAAGCACGAAATAATATGTTCATACCTTTGTGCTGGCTGGCTTATGCAGTCCTGGAAAATAGCTTGAGAGTGGCATTTACCTAGCAGCATGTTCTGGCAGATAGAATGGGCAGATTCCACTCCATAAGGCTGACAACTTAGATGATCTTACATTAATTCACAGAAAGGTACCTGTTCCAAAAACTTTCAAAAGATTGAGGGAGGGAAACCAAACATACAAACATTGCTTAGCAAATGGAAAAGATTTAACCTCTAGCAAATGGAAAAGATTTAACCTCTAGTGCTAGTCCTGGAACCTAGACCCAAACAAGATGAAATGGGCACGGTTCTGAAGTATCTGCCAGACCTACATCTGTCAAAATATATATTTCTGCCATTTCAGATAGCCTTCCTGTGGAACCACCCTTGTATTCCAGGTCTTCTGTAAAATGGTTCATAAAGGAGGGTCCTCTGTCTCAGACTACATAGAGAAGAAATTGCTCCACCATGGGATCTTAACTGTGTCAAAACACAAAGTTGGCATCACGATTTAGTTTTGCTTGTTCAGTATTTTAACTGCCCTTCAAATGTTAGATGGCAAATAATAACAAAAATGTATTGTGTAAGGGGAAATGGGACTCTCAAAAGCTGATTGGTAAACTGCATTCCATAGTTGTGCTGACACTTAGAAAATGGACTTATAACATTATAATCCCCCTTTTGGACTCAGTCCTAGTGGGATGAAATAATGTAAAGCTACAACAACCTACTGGAAAACGAGAGGCCCTACTCATGGCACAAAATCAGTGTGCTGTCAGAAAACATTTTTCATCCTACTGCTATTACTAAGCACCCCCCGAAGCCCTTCTCTGATAGTTTCATTATAAATAAACAAGTACATACATAAAAGGAAACGTCACAAAAACATTTTAGTGATTTAATTTAAAACCATAATTCTTTCCATTTCATGTATCAGCAGTTCACTTAATACCTCTGGTGCAGTTTATGGATTATTTCAAACTGCAAATCCCCCCCCACAGAAAAAAAGCCTGTAAACGTATTTCAAGTACTGTTATTCTTTAGCCCAAGTTAACCCATTCATGTCTTCAGTCACAGAACGCAGATGTTCTTCGTGTTTCACTGTTGCAGTTATCACATTTGGGTTATCCCTGCCAGGGTAGCCCTCAGCTGGCCTGAATACCAGAGACTTGGTATTTCTGAATTGGTTGCGGTCTGACATCTGGTTGTCAGTGGTATAAAGGAAGGCAGCCGATGCTATTACATCAGTCTTTCTTGCCGTGGAGCCTGAAGCAGAAGCAGTTTGCACGAGTGCTGGTCGGCCGCTACCTGAGTTTCGTTTCCGAATTGAAGATGAAGTTTTCGAAAGCCAAGTACCCCATTGGAGATCCTTTTTTCTTGCACTAACCGATGTCAGAAAAAGTTAATGTCTCGCCTGTGGAAAGCAAATACCACACTGGCATTTCCACTCTTAACTACGTCACTTGTCTAGGCCTAAACCACAACGTCTCTCGTTGTTGGTTCTGTACTTTAACTCCAGAAATATTCATCGTCGGGCCCTTACTGTAGCCAGATATTTCAGATTACAGTCCTTGAATTCCGATATGGCTTCAGTAAGCAATCGGACAGCAGATCTTCTGAAAAAAAAAAAAAAAACATAAAAGTAAAGACAGACCGCACAGGACCAAACTTCCGACGATGCTACCGCCAAGCTGGTAGTCAGTCCACCGGAGCTCAGTGAAGCGCATTCACAGCCCCTGATGCCTACTTCAGTTTAATTCGCAGGTCGCTACTGAGACCCTTTCTGAGTCTGGTATGCCGCAGATCTCTTCTCGTCTAAGGATCCCGTGGTCGTCTCTGCATTGGAGCAGGCACCGGCTTTTGAGGAAGTCCTTCTCAACACCTAATCCAGACATAAACTGACGCCTTCTCTCACAGCTACCATTCTTTCAAAAACAACCAAGTTCCTTGGGCCCAGGGCTCGAACCACCTGCAAGAAAATGACTACCAGCCATTCTATGGCGCCTGCTCCCTTGCCTCAGTCACAAGTGCTTAAAATGGCAGAGGACCTTATCATGCTGATTAGGGAAAGTCAAGCCACTCCCTCAAAAAGAAAGAGATCCATCTCCAGTAGATGTTCTTCGTGTTTCACTGTTGTAGTCATCACATTTGGGTTATCTGCCTGCAGGTAGCCCTCAGCTGGCCTGAATACCGGAGTCTTGGGATTTCTACTTCAATGCTGTCACTTCTTCCATGACATCAGGTCGTCAGGGGTATAAAAAATGCAGCCGATGCCATTACAGTCTTTCTTGCCATGCGGGGCCTGAAGCAGAAGCAGTTCCCAAGTGCCGGTTGGCCGATTCCTGAAATTTTCGTTTTCGAGTTTCAGACCAGAAGTCTTCTAAAAGATAAGTACCCCATTGGGGATCCTTTTTACTTGCTCTAACCGATGTCAGAAAAAATTAATAATGGTCTTGCCAGTGGAAAGCAAATACCTCATAGAGATTTTCATTCTTACTGCATCACCTGTTTAGGCCCAGACCACGACGTGCCTCGCTGTCGGTTTTGTGCCTTGTTTAGAGCCTGAACTGTTAGTCGACAATTTTTTTAGCTAAATACTTCCACTCTCTATCTCCATACTCCGAAATGGCATCGGTAAGCCATCTGACTACCAATCTTATGAAAAAACGTAAGGATAAAGACAGAGACAGACCGCATAGGTCCAAAACTGCTGACGACGCTACCATTAAGCTAGTCGCCGGTCTGCTGGTACTCAGTGAGGTGCTTTTGCAGCCCGTGATACCCGCTTCTACGGATTCGCAAGGCTCTACTGAGACCCATTCAGATTCCGGTATGCCACGAGATGCTTCTTCGACTATGGAACATGCGGATGTCTCCACCTTGGCTGGGTCCGGAGCTGCTGTGTAGGCACCAGCTTCTGAGGGTGTATTCAGGCCTACCGATTTGCATATTAAACCGACCACTTCATTTCAAGCCAAGAATACTGAATTTCTCAGGCCTAAAGTTCACACTACGCGTAGGAAACTGATGACCAAAGCGCATTCTCAGGCCCACAGGCTTCAAAACAAATGATTAGAATGGCTGAAGACCTTATTACCTTCATTAGGATCTCTGTTCCTTCTGACTACTAGGACATACCCTTATCTACCTATGAGGATTCTGATGCAGAGGATTCCATTCCCTCTGCTTCCCCTCCAGAAGATTTTTCTTTTGGTGAAACCCTGCATACCCTTGGGGAGCATTTCCACTGGGAAAGCCAGGACTACTCTCAGTCCAAAAAGAGACTCGGGGAATGTTTAAACCTGCCTCAGCACAGGCCTCTAGCTAGCCCTCCTGTTCTGGAGATTGTAGATGTCTTCTTGGAATCCAGCCTTACCCATGATACTTTGCGTCCAGCTCCCAGGAAACCTGACAGATACTACAGAGTACCTCACTCTCTCAAATTCCTCTTCAAGAATCATACTGCGGATCCAGAGACTATTTCCCAAGGACCAAAAAGCATTAAGGCTACTACTGCCAAGAATCCTACTCCTTCTGACAGGGATTCTAGGGCTTTAGACAGATGGTGCAAGAAGATATACACCTCTGCTATTCTGGCCATTAGGGCTTTAAATTGCCAGTTTCATGTGTTAAAGTGTCAGCAGCATATTATGGGGCTAATTAAACAGAAAATTATGTTGATTCCTGACTGTGCAGAACACAAAGATTTACAAGAGTTAATGCATTCTGCTGACCAAGTTGGGAAACATACTTTGCAGTGTGGGTTTGATGCTTTAGAAGTATATTGTAGGGCTGCTGTCACTGGGTCTGTTCTTAGAAGGCATGCTTGGTTTAAGAAACAAAATTTACCAGATCATGTCAAAGCAAAATTACTGGATGCACCCTTAAACCAAGAGTGCCTATTTGGCAATAAAGCAGAAGTTGTTCTCAAAAGGATGGAGGCGAAAGTTAAATCTATGCAAATTGTTAAAGATTTCTTACAAGTACAGCCACCTAGATTCAGTAGGCATTGGCCTTCAAAGAACTGGTCCTTTCCAATCCCTTCCAGGCCTTCTCAGTTCAAACTCAGGGGCAGCAGACCTCCAAGACGTCACTCTCAGGTTATGCACAGATCTAAGCAGTGGGGTGCTCCCACATCCAAAACGGGGAGTAGTAAGCCACACCCCTATGGTTGTTGTTGTTGTTGTGTCTTTCGGCTTTTCCCGGTTACTCCGGTCCGCTAATGATTGGCAGTAGATTTTTACGTGCCGAGTTGCCAGCCCTGACGCACAACCTTCAACGAAGGTATGCCCTTTCACGCACGTCTCCACACAGAAGACGCTCTAGCTGAGAATCTAACAGGACAATGTCTTACTGTGAGGTGACAATGCTACTGCAGCACCACTGCACAATGACTTATCGTTAACTCCCCTAAGCCTTGCTCAAGTACTTGCACCTTTAGGAGGACAACTCGCCCTGCATGCAAAAAACTGGGAATACATTACCCAAGACAAATGGGTTTTAAACATTGTTTCCCTAGGATACAGATTCCACTTCCACTCACTCCCAACCCTAAGTGGATGGCCAGACCTCCCCCCAAACCAGTGGGTGGAGGCCCAAAAACAAGTACTTTCTCTCCTCAGCTTCAAGGCTGTTCAGCCTCTCCCAGCAGAACAAAGGGTACAAGGCTTTTATCCAAGACTGTTCCTGGTTCCAAGAAAAGAAAACTCCTGGTGTCCTATCCTGGATTTATCTATTCTCAACACCTTTCTGGTGGTTCCAAAATTCAAAATGCCAACTCTACAACAGCTGCTTCCTATGCTAGCCAAGGATGCCTGACTGACAACCCTAGACTTAAAAGAAGCTTACCTGCACATCCCCATAAGGGAATCTTGCAGGAAATACCTTCGCTTCAGGACAGGCTCTATGCACTATCAGTTCTCTGCACTTCCCTTTGGCTTATCTACTGCGTCCAGTGTATTCAGAAAGTGCCTAGCTCCAGCTATTGCTTTTTGCAGGCAGAGAAATATTTAGATTTACCCATACTTGGACGATTGCCTGATTCAGGCGGAAAGTCAGGACATGCTACTACAGCACCTGGCATTTGTAAAGAGATTTCTAACCTCACTAGGATACACCATCAACAAAAAGAAATCACACCTAGTACCCTGCCAACAGATTGTATTCCTAGGAGCAAGCTTGAACACAATTTCCCAGATAGCATTTCTTACTCCAGAGAAACAAATTTATTTGACAATTTACCTCAACTTACTTGCCACCAAAACCCAGCTATCTGCAAGGAAAATACTGCAAGCCCTAGGGTTCATGGCCTCTTGCATTCTGTTAATTCCATATGCAAAACTGCATATGAGGAAACTTCAGTGGTACCTAAAAAGTTTATGGTGTCAACATTCTCGGGACCTAGAAACAATAATTCCTATCATTCCATGTCTAAGGGCAAATTTCCTTTGGTGGGCAGAGGCCTGCAACCACAACAAGGGACTCTTTCACTCTACCCCCTGCCGGCCAAACCATAACAGACGCATCAGACTATGCATAGGGGGGCTCATGTGGCAAGACAGTACATTCAGGGCAAATGGAACCCAAAGCCGATGCACCCTGCATATCAATCAAAAAGAAATGTTAGCTGTACAGAATGCTCTGACAGCCTTCAGAGGTTTTATTCTTCCAGGACAACTATTGGCAAAGACGGACAACACCACAGTTATGTGGTACATAAACAAGCAGGGGGGATCACATTCCTACCAACTCTGCAGACTAGCCATGGCTCTGTTGGACACCGCCTTGAGCAACCAAGTGCACCTACAAGCTTATTTCCTGCCAGGCAAACTAAATTCATTGGCAGACGACTTGAGCAGAAATCTCATGGACCCACACGAATGGAAACTGTTCCCCAAAATATTCAAACTTTTGGGGAACAGATGGGCGACACCAGAGGTGGACCTATTTGCTTCCCCTCAGAACTATCAATTGAACAAATACTGCACCAGAACTCCCCACAGCCAAGCTTGGAAGGTGGATGCCCTGTCCTTTTCCTGGGAAAGCCACTCTGTCTATGCCTTTCTCCCTCTGCGTCTCCTCTCGAAGGTTCTACTAAAGATTAAACGGGACAAGCCAAGGACAATCCTGATTACACCAGACTGGCCACGCCAGCACTGGTGTCCTCTTTTGCACAGTCTAACAGTGCTACAACCATGGCACCTGCCTCGGACCCCTTCCCTGCTGTCCCAGCAGGGGGGGCAAATTCTGCACCCTCAGCTTCAGACCCTGAACCTTGCAGCCTGGCTAATCCCCTGAACTCGCCTCTAGCAACCCTCAGTAAGCAGGTGCTGGATGTCATTTGGGTGGCAAGGAGGCCTAGTACTAGAAAATCCTATTCAGAAAAGTGGAAAAGATACTGTTCCTTGAGCTAGTCTCAAGGGATGGCCACAACTGTGCCCAGCTTACCTCGTATACTGGATTACTTAACAGAAATGCTCCAGAAGGGCCTATCCTTCTCTTCAATTAAGATTTATGCCTCTGCTATCTCAGCTCATTATAATACTGAGCCACCCCCTCTTCTATCATCCTCTGGTAAAACAGTTCCTTAGAGGGGCGAACATTTTAATCCCCCCCACCCCCCCAGGAGAGCTCCCACGCCAGCCTGGGACCTTAAGTTTGTATTGGAAAAACTTACACACACACCCTTTGAACTGGCTGCTACAGCAGATTTGAAATTTCTCTCATGGAAAACAGCTTTACTTCTAGCCATCACTTCAGCAAGAAGAGTGTCTGAACTGCAGGCCGTTATGGCAGTGGAACCCTTCATTATCTTCCATCTGGACAGGGTTTGCTTCAGGACTAACCCATCTTTTATGCCCAAGGTGTTGTCTAGTGTGGCTTTAAACCAGTCCATTTGTTTGCCTATTTTTTTCCCTAATCCTCAAAATAGGAGAAAGGATGCTCCATTCTCTAGACATGCTCAGACAGCTTAGATTCTATTTGGACAGGACTAAGCCTGTCAAAGTCTGACCAGCTGCTAGTCAGCTTTGCTGCAGGGGCAGAGGGGAAGGCCATTTCAAAGTAAACCACATCTAAATGGATAGCACACTGCATCCATTTCTGCTACAAGCACCATGGAAAACCTACTCCACAAAGGATAAGAACACATTCCACTAGGGCTACATTTACCTCTACTGCATTTCTCAGAGGAGTCCCTACCAGGGACATCCTGGAAGCTGCAACTTGGAGCTCAGTATACACTTTCACCAAGCATTACCACTTGCCTATCTTTTCTGAAACCAGAGCTGGATTTGCCACAGCAGTTTTACAGGGCCTGATTGCTAGGCCTAATGCTTCTTAATCTACCTCCACCCTTCCTTAGCTTTGGGAATTGACCCAAATGTGATGACTGCAACAGTGAAACCTGAAGAACCTAGTACAGTTGTGTACGCTTACCATAAATGTAGATGTTAGAGTGTATTCACTGTTGCAGTCCTGGTTACTCTCTCTCCAGCCACCTGATTCTTTGCTTTCAACTATCCTTTTTGGTTTGGCATATCTTATACTATGTGCATTTGTTTTTTGCTGGGGTTGTTCCACACCATCTAATTGCTTCATATTTTGGGGGCACCTGACATCTGGGGCAAAAAAAAAACTGATGTAATGGCATCAGGTGCATGTTTTATACCCCCTGACGTCCTGATGTCATGGAAGAAGCGACAGCATCTGACGCAGAAATCCCAAGACTCTGGTATTCAGGCCGGGAGAGGGCTACCTGCAAGCAGATAACCCAAATGTGATGACTGCAACAGTGAATACACTCTAATATCTACATTTATAGTAAGTGTATACAATTGTACTTTTTGTCTGAACAAGAGTCAGATGAATTTGATGCATTTGGCTATGAAGACATGCAGCCCCTCTCTACATATGAGGATTCTGATGCAGAGGAATATATTCCTTCAACCTCTCCCCCAGAGGATTTTTCCTTTGGGGAAACCCTGCATACCTTAAGGGAGCATTTCAGATGGGAGAGTCAAGACTACCCACAGTCTAAAAAGAGATTCAGAGAGTTCCTGGACCTTCCACAGCACAGGCCCTTAGCCACCCCTCAGTCCTAGATGTGGTGGATGATGTCTTCCTTGAATCCAGATTGACCCCAGACGCCCTCCCTCCTGCTCCCAGAAAACCAGACAGGTACTACAGCAGACTCTCACAAATACCTTTTTAAAAACCCAGACGTGGACCCTGAGGTCATTACTCAAGTTCCAAAAGGGGTTAAAACTACTTTAGCTAAGAATCCCACCACCTCAGACAGGGATTCCAGACCACTGGACAGTTGGGGTAAAAAAAAGTATACACCTCAGCTACTCTTGCTGTCAGGGCACTAAATTGTCAGTTCCATATGCTTAAATATCAGCAACATACCTTGGAACTCCTTAAACAAAAAATGTCCTAATTTCCTGCATGGGCAGAATATAAAGATTTACAGTAGTTAATGCACTCTGCTGGTCAAGTAACTAAACACACTTTGCACTGTGGTTTTGATGCCCTAGAAGCTTCTTGCAGGGCAGCAGTCACTGGATCCGTCATTAGATGACATGCATGGCTTAAGGAACAACCCCTGCCAGACCATGTCAAATCAGAATTGTTGGATGCACCCTTGCATAAAGATAACTTATTTGGTACTAAAGCAGAAGAGGTGTTAAAGATGGAAGAAAAAGCAAAATCTATGCAGACTGTTTCTTACAGGTACAGCAGGCATTTTCATTCCAAGCACTGGTCCTTTCCTGCACCTAGTAAACAGGACCAGCCTAGACCCTGTGGAAACGGACCTCCAAGGCAGCAGTCCCAGGCGTTGCAAAGGTCTAAGCAGTGGACTACCTCCACTTCAAAACCAGGGAGTTCTAAGCCACCCCTTTATGGTAAGAACTCGCAACAACTCACCCCCTCCTGACCTCGCCTCTGTCCACCATCACATACCCCTAGGAGGAAAACTCTCCTTTCACTCAAGCACCTGGGCCACCATTACCGAGGACCAATGGGTTCAGAACATTCTGTCTCAGATTTACAAATTTTCTTTCCAAACCCTTCAAACCCCAAAAGGGTTCCCAGATCTACCACCAAATCAGTGGGCAGAGGCTCAAAAGCAAGTTCATACACCGCTTTCCTTGGGAGCAGTAGAACACATTCCTGCAGAGCAGATAGGCCAAGACTTCTACGTCAGACTTTTTCTGGTACCCAGAAAAGAGGGCAGCTGGTGCCCCATCCTCTATCTATCCATTCTAAACACCTTCCTGTTGTGTCGTGTCTTTCGGCTTTTCCTGGTTAGGGGTCGCCACAGCGGAACTCCAGTCCGCTAATGATTGGTAGTTGATTTTTACATGCCGAGTTACCAGCCCTGATGCACAACCTTCAACAAAGGTGTCTCCACGCAGAAGACGCTCTAGCTGCGAATCGAACTGGACAGCGTCTTACTGTGAGGCGACAACATTCCTGGTGATCCCAAAATTCAAAGTGCTCACCATCCAGCAGCTGCTACCCATGCTATCCAAGGACGCTTAGCTAGCCACCCTGGACCTAAAAGAGGCTACCTTCACATTCCCATCAGGGAGTCCTGCATAAAATAGCTTTGCTTCAGGGCAGGATCTCAACATTTTCAGTTCTCTGTGCTTCCCTTTGACTTATCTACTGCAGCCAGAGTTTTCACAAAATGCCTGGCTCCATCCATTGCTTTTTGTAAAGAAATATTCAGATTTACTCTTAGATGACTGCCTTATTCAGGCAGACAGCCAGGATAAGCTGCTCAAAGACCTGTCCTTTGTAAAGGACCTACTTAACCTCCTTAGGGTACACAGTCAACAAAAAGAAATCCAAACAGGTACCCACCAAAAGGATAATCTTCCTGGGAGCAAGTCTAGACACAGCATCCCAGATGGCATGCCTAACACCAGAGAAACAAAACTTCCTGTCAGCTTACCTCTCTCAACTGGCCACCAGGCCCCAGCTTTCTGCAAGGAAAATCCTGTAAGCTCTGGGGTTCATGGCATCTTGCATACTCCTTATTCCAAATGCCAGACTGCATATGAGGAAACTTCAGTGGTACCTAAAGAGCCTTTGTTGTCAACACTCTCAACATCTGGAAACTCTTTTACCTATTATTCCTTGCCTGAGAAGGAATTTCTTTGGTGGGCAATAGCCTGCTACCACACCAAGGGACTGCCCTTCTCCCCACAACCCACTGCCCACACCCTCACCACAGATGCATCAGACTATGCATGGGGTATACACCTGGACGGCAGGTGCCTACAAGGTCAAAAGAATCCCAAGCAACTCTCCCTGCACATCAGTCTAAAAGAGATGATGGCTGTGCAGCAGGTCTTGATAGCTTTCAAACCCCTTCTCTCTCCAGGTGTGGTTCTAATCAAACAGAAAACACCACAGTGATGTGATACATCAGCAAGCAGGGAGGGACTCACGCCTACCTGCTGTGCAGGCTGGCCATGACCCTTTGGTTCACAGCCTCTTCTATGCAACTACACCTGTTAGCATAATACCTGCCAGGCTCTCTCAACTCCCTGGCAGACCAATTAAGCAGAAAACTTGGGGACCCCCATGGGTGGCAGATCAACAGAGACACCTTCTTAATAACTCAGAATTGGGGAACCCCAGAGGTCGACCTCCTTGCCTCCCACACCAACCATCAGCTCAGCAAATTCTGCACCAGGGAGCATCACTGCATTGCATGGAAAGTGGATGCCCTGGGTAAACCTCTCGGTCTATGCCTTTCCTCACCTACCTCTCATTCCCAAGGTACTGATCAAAATAAGGGAGGAAAAACCAAGGACCATTCTCATAGCTTCAGACTGGCCAAGATAGCACTGGTACCCCTTGCTGCGCAGCCTGTCCCCATTATCCCCATGGAATCCTCTTCAGATTCCCAACCTCCTAACCCAGAGGGAAGGGGAATTCATGCACCCCCAATTGCAGACACTCAGTTTGGCAGCTTGGCTTATACCCTGACCAATCTGCCATCCTCAGTAAACAGGCTCTGGATGTTATCTGAGAGGCCAGATGCCCTAGCACCAGAAAGTCTTATGCAGGTAAATGGAAAAGGTTCTGCACCTGGATCCAGGCTAAGGGGGGCAATACGGCACAGCCCTCATCCTGGATTACTTTGCTGACCTACTAAACAGTGGTCTCTCTTTCTACTTTTTAAAAAATCATGCCTCTGCTATTTCAGCTCTACTGAGCAGCCTCTTTTTTTTTCTCATCCTCTGATCATACCGTTCCTCAGAGGGGCTAACAACTTGGTGTCCTTCTGGGGGGAATCCACTCCAGCTTGGGACCTTAACTTTGTCTTGGAAAAGCTCACCCTGCCTCCTTTTGAACCAGCTTCTTCTGCAGAACTAACATTTCTCTCCTGGAAGACAGCCTTCCTCCTGGACATCACTTCAGCCAGATGAGTCTCTGAGATGCAAGCACTCATGGCAGTGGAACCCTTCATCATCTTCCATGCAGACAGGGTATCCCTCAGAACTAATCCATCCTTCATGCCCAAGGTGGTGTCCAGTGTGGCTCTCAACCAATCCATCCATTTGCCCACCTTCTTTCCTAACCCTCAAAACAAGGGGGAAAGGATTCTGCACTCTCTAGATGTGCACAGACAGCTCCGATAGTATATGGACAGGACTAAGCCTTTCAGAAAGTCAGATCAACTGCTGGTTAGCTTTGCTTCAGGGGCAGAGGGCGAAGCCATCTCCAAGCAAACCATTTTCAAATGGATAGCACACTGCATCCGTTTATGCTACAAACAGCATGGCAAGCCTCCCCCCCTAGGGGATCAGGACACACACCACCAGAGCAGCCTCCACCTCCTGCAGCTTTCCTCAGGGGAGTCCCCTCCAGGGACATCTTGGAGGCTGCCACCTGGGCATCTGTTCACACCTTTACCAAACATTACCAAATGCCTTTCTTTTCCAACTCCAGGGCAGGTTTTGCCTCTGCAGTCTTGCAGAGCATGCTAGCCATCCCCTAGCTTCCTTGACTGCCTCCACCCATTTCCTTAGCTTTGGGAATCTACCCAAATGTGATGACTGTAACAGTGAAACATGAAGAACATAGTACAGTTGTGTACACTTACCATAAAAGTAGATGTTTGAGTAACTTCACCGTTGCAGTCTCCTTCCCCCTTTTTTTCTTTTTATTACCTTTCTTCCTTGTTGTTCTTTCCTTACAAGGGACATATTAATATTTATTTTCCTCTGGTGGGTTATGCCACTGCAGCCTGGCCTCCTAGTTTGGGAGCTCCTGACCGGTTAAGGCAAGAAAAACTGATGTAGTGGTGTCTGCTGCCTTCCTTTATTACCAGTGATGACCTGACGTCAGTTCTCCAGTGACAGCAACCGATGCAGAAATACTAACCGAGGACTACCCTGGAAGAGATAACCCAAATGTGATGACTGCAACAGTGAAGACACTCTGCATTTATGGTTAGTGTACACAACCGTACTTTGTTTTTTGAAATCCCACTGGCTGCTGGTTTGAAAGGAACCACTAAAATAGTAACCAAAAGATAACTGAATACTTTTTTAGGTTCATGCGATTACAAATGCTGACCTAATCAACATGAAGTTAGATTATCTGTAGATTATAAAATATATAATTCTCTCTAAATATTCTGTCCATGCCCTGTGCTAATGTTATAACTAAGTTGTGAATGCAAAGGACAAACTTGTCAGTGGCTATGTACCAGTTAATAAACTAAAATAAAGTATTTTTCCAAGTACAAATGTTTTTTTTTTTTTTTCTTTTTTTAGCTTCAGAAATTAGAGCTTTAACCCCCAACAAACATGCATGCAAATACACAGTTACTAATAGAATAGAAGCACATTTTTCATTAGGCTTTGTCAATGCCACATTTCATTCTGTTTGCCCATGTCTTTATTAGCATTTTACTTGTTGAATGCCTAAGCTGCTGTCATGAGACCACAATCAAGATTTGTAGTAAAAATCACTTTATCTTCTAATCTAAGCAGTACACTGTAATCACAAAAGCTATAATACAACAAAGAAACATATTATTAGATGCTCCCTTTGCATTCCCAACTTGGTTACATTTGGAAGTAGTACATCTTTTTATTTTAAATCTTTCATCTCCCAAATTCTCTGAACACCAGTCCACAACCTTGAATTAAACTGAGAGGTTTCTTTGTTTTAAGACAGTATGGATGAGTGTTGTTAGGAAGCCATATATTATCTACACAGTCTGTTTAACCATTCCTTCAGTAATAGCTACACATCATGGTTAAATAATTTTTCAGTGATTTTGTTTTCTTAAATTACAAGAGTTAAATGTAGCCTGCCAGTAAATGGCACTTGGATGGGGAAGGCTACAAAACTGTATCATAACCTACATATTGGCAGTAGCATATTGCATTACAGAGATGGAGGAAAAGCTCTTTTGGCTGAGGTGTCCAGCAGACACAAACTAAACACAGTTCTGTGATAACGAGCCAGAAAAGACTCCTGAATGATTTGGAGCCTCTGGCTCTGCGGGATATCCCCTTCCCAAGTCCTGTCAATTTGAAAAAGACTTTGCCAAGATAAGCAAGTCATCTAAATAAGGAAAAACGTGAATATCTTGCTGTCTGCTCCTGTGACTGTCTTCTGTAGACAGTTTGTTGTGCATAGCCTTGGAGAAATAAATAGTCCAAAGGTAAGGCAGAGAATGGTTAATGTGATCCAGCCACACACAGCATAAGAAATGCCTGAAATATTGGATCTACAGGAATGTGATAAGCATCTTTTAAATCAAAGGTTACTAGGAAACTCAAATGAGGAGCAAGTGTTAACACGTTTAGTGACAGCAGTTTAATCTTGGTTACTATCACAAATTGGTTCAGAAAGGAAAGCTCCAGAAATAGTCTCCAAAAAGCCTTTCTTTGGCACTGGAAACACCCTTCAAAAAATGCTAACTGATGAGGATGGACAGATTCTGTTACCCCCTGAGCAAGCATATGTGACCAGAGTGAAAACAGTTTGGTCTGGTGGATGAGGAGGAATCTCCTGAAAAGGAGAGAGACTCCCACTGCCATCTATACCCTTAATGGATTACTCTTAGGACCCATCTATCTGAAATGGTCTATTGCCAAAGAGAGAAATGCACTTCATACTTTTTGGAAGAATTATGCGACTGCCTGGGTTGGTAGTGGAGAAGAAAGTCCCTTGTATAGTAATTCAAACTTATAAGGATGTCCCTCACTTTGTGGGGGTCATACTTTCTTTTGTGGATCTTCTCTGCCACTGCTTTTTAAAACTTCTGCTTGCCAGCAGATTGCTAGGGCTGTTTATTTTCCTTTTTGTTGAAATTGGATGAGGAGCAAAGAATCCCATGGTAAACTTTGAAAAAGAGGTCTGAAAAATCGGAGAGTTCTCTTCACTCTGCTTCTCCTTTCCTCACACTCTGACCTTTGCAGCAGAAAGTCCAAAATCTAGTTCTTTATCCAAGGGAGAATTTGAAATGTCATTTTTGACATACTGAGTTTTTTTTTTAATGCAGCCAGGCAAATTCTTCTATTCGTTCAGTGGCAACAGTTGTGGAAGTGCCATCAGTGGAGTTGTATGCACATTTTAAACAGTGGATACTGACATGAGAAATACTAGAAAACAAATTTTACAAAGCAGATTTTATCACATTTCTCATACAAGTGTACAGGATAAACTTCAACATACAAGCCTGACAGTTGAGAATGATAAAATGAAGAGTTGCAGAAGCATACACTTTTGTCATTCCTGGGAGGGGGATTTAGGGATAAGAGTCGCTGTCCTTTGTCTGACAATGGCATACCAAGAGCTGCAGAAGAAGTGCCTAACCCCCCCCAGTTCATGGTGGCTTTAGAGACTACACCAGCAGGATCCGAGAAAAAAATGAGTGATTCAATGAACCAGCTTTGGCCACACCAATGTCACTCACCTGCAGCTGAGGCAAAATATCAGTCTGTTGCTGCAGCAAAGGCCACTTAATGACATTTTTTTTTTGTGGCTGTAAGTAGGTACAACCAAGGAACCAGTAAGTTGTTCCATGGTTAAGCTGAAAAAGTTGCCCGATTCCCAGGGAAGCTTAGCAGCCATAGTCAATAAAGCAGGTAAATTGTGAAGGAAAAAAAAACACAAAATTACAGGAAAAAGCACTTAAAACCCTTACCACATCTCCTAAAATTAAAATAACAATAGTTTCTCCTCAGAAAAAGTAGTTTTAAATAAGTTTTAATAACTTTATAGCACAAACGTAACAAAGTGACACTCCTGTTTAAAAGTGAACAAAGGTTATGAGACAGTCAAAATCACTTTGTTTTAGCTAAAATATACATATTTTACTAAGCAAGTTTTCTGTTGCAAAAAATAGTGGATTTTTTTTTTCTTGAGGGGAACTTATCTGCTCAGTAACAGAACTGCGTTGGGTAACTGTCGATCCTTGAAAGCCCAGATATGTTCACTCTAAGTGGCAGGAAAGCTCTGAAGGCTTTGGTGCTCAAACCTGTTTGTCAGTTTAGCTTGAGCTGACTAATGGTTTTGGCATATGGAAGATAACACGAAGTTGTGAAAACTACCTAGCTATGTCCTTGGCAGGACATAACCCATATAGCTTAGGCTGCTGCAGCAGTGATCAAATGAAGAACATCCAGTAAGCCTAATGTGTAGAAGTTAGCAAGTGAATCCTTGTAGCCAGTTAAAGACCCCCATGAATCAGTTTGCCTAATGTGTACAGAGTGCACAAGACACATATCGTATGTAGTTGTTCAAAGGTTTTACCAAGCTTATGTCCAAGGAGACCAATCAGAAGCTTAGACACATCCCTCAATACTAGTAAGAGATTAATACAGTGCTCTATTACATAGCTTTCCTTGCAGTCTAATATTCTTGATCTATTCAGATATGGCATGTCATATGCTGATGGTGTTTACTTTTCTTTTAAATACTGTCTCAACATACTACTTACTCTGGTGATTTAAAAAACAAAAGCACTGACCACACTTAAGACTGCCTGAATGACTGCCCGTGTCTGTTGGCTCTTGTCCCAGTGATGTGGAATGAATGTCCTCATTAATGGAGTGTCTGTTCAGCAGAAAACAGTGATAAAAATGGCAGAAAAAAACAACAGTTTGTCTGGAAAGAAGGTCCCAGAAGTAAAACAATACTCTGTAACAAAGTACCAATTCTAAGACATATCCTTGGAGCAACAGTCTAAAGATGGTACTGTGGTTTATACTGCACACTGTACTCCACTGTACAAATGTTAGTCCATAGTATTACATGTGCAGCTGACCTCGAAAAAATACCAGTTCCTCCAAAATTAAGACATTGTACTGTTGCAGTTTACCTTGCAAAAGGGACAGTGTGAAAGTAAAACAATACTCAATAACAAGACCAATTGTAAATCAAATCCGTGGGTGCAAAGCTCTAAATGTGGCCCTAGAAATTTATACCACTAAACTGCCTTAAGTATACTTTCCTGTGCACAATACTGCCCTTCTATTTGCATTTCAGCATATTACCCTCAGAGGTATGTAACACAGTTTCGAGCATAATGCTTGTTTCACTACTACTCATGCTGTTGGTAACTAGTAGGATTTTATAGTACAGCAGAACACAAGTGGAATACCCACGGAGAGCTTGTATATGGCAGCACACAGCAATCACAAATAAAAGCTTAGTGGAAAGGTTATTTGAAAAATGCTCTTTGGACCTGACAAGCCTTACTCTATACTAAGATTAAGATCTTGTACAAAAATAGCTGCATAGTCTCCCAGTGAAGCACCTACCCTGCTATTCTTATGTGGAGTGTTACTACTTGTATCTGGGGTCTTGCACCTTAATTCAGGACCATTATATGGTATCACAAGCCCTTCAACTAATATACAAGCAATGTACAAACTCCCAGATAAAACTAGCACACTCACTCTAGTCTGCATCAACCTAAATAGCATAAACAGGATAGAACTGAGTGCTTTTGTTTAATTACAAGACATCTTCAAAAGAAAATGTGAAGAAGCATACAAACTTAAAAAAACCCTTTGTGCAGATAACGTGTCACACCATGCACAGTAAAAAAAAATATTTTACAGTATATTACAATATTGACAGAAGTATAACAGAATTATAATTTGGCAGCCTTTTTATTCTGATTACACTTTACATTGACTGAATAATTTATTCCAAGTGCAATGTTTGCTTTCAGGTGTAGCTGTCAGCAGAATTTAATACCCCAAACTATTTCAAGATCACTACCTTGATTTTATAATTTCATCTGATCCAAAATAAAAAAAGAACTTTTTGGAAATTAATGCAAACTGCTTTAATGTTTAAAGAGAACATTTGTATTTAATTTATTATTCATGGAGTACACGTGTTCATATGCCCTCTGTCAGTTTGAGATGTTCTAATAGAGAACACTGCACAGCTCTCCCAAGAGGCAAGGTCATGACGTGGAGTTGCAGTTGTAATGTGCTTTGGTCCCAAAAAGACCTATGCAAAGTACGAATTGTCATGGTGATGCATAATACTATTCTGGTCAGTGGCCTCACGAAGTGCAAAGGGATCAGCTTGTTGAACCTCTAGTTATGATAACCAAAATGTACTTGGACCGTCTGCCTCAGTGGAGACTCAAGTCAGGTATATTTTTGGGCAAACTCTCTTGAGTGTCGACCCCCCCAGGTGAAAGTGACCACATATGCATTTGCTGTCTAGTGAGTGGGGGTGGTACATTATTTGGAAGAGAGCATCCAATGTGCATGGTTGGCCCAAGAGGCCAGTTAGCACATATTTGCTCTAGAAATGAGTTGTAGCCATCTCACTTTGCATGTGCTCCAGGACTTCATCCTTGCATGTGTTCCAGGATTTCTGACAATGTGGCAGCGGTTTGTTATTTAAACAAGGGGTGGACCTTGCCTTTTGTTGGGAGGCAGTAAGAGTATAGGAATGGGCCAGTGCCTCAAACTGCTTTCTCATTGCTGGTCATACCCATGCTCTAGACACCTCTCTTGCAGACAGTCTCAGTCACAGTTTCCTGATGCTTCATAAATGGTCTCTTAATCAGTCAACATTATTGACTCTTCCTTCACACTGAGGAACTTTACTGCAACCTGATGCATCTCTGTCCAACTTCAAATGTAGCATGTTCTTTTCCCCTTATTATTCACTCAAATGCACCTTCCAGGGATGCATCCATCCAGAAGGGACCGTTGGAAATGGTGCGTCTTTCCCCTGTTACTCCTTATGACAGTCTTGCTCAAGGAAACCAAAATTTGCAAATCCTGAAGCTGGCCTGATTATGCAGAGGTAGGGCATCAGTCTATACGGCCACAATCCAAGTTCAGGATCAGTTGCTGGCTACTTGTATAACTAGCCAAGGGGATAGGATGAAGCTGTTTTTCTTATCCTGGTGGGATTGTGTGGGGGAAATCCCAGTGCTTGTGTGATGAGATGAGCATTTCAGGTCATCTCAGGATAATGCAAGGGGATGGCAATGATGATGTGATGTCATTGTACTAGCTGCTTCCACAGTTGGAGCTAATCACTATCTGATGCAAGAATGACTGCTCCCAGGCTCCATGCTAGCTGCTGTCCATCTGATCTTTCTTCCCAGGCCCCATCTGATCTCTTACTTTCCTGGACCTAATAATGTGTTGCTATTAAAGTTAGCTGCTTGAGGAGTTGTCTGCCCATCCAGCAAAGGTTATATCCAAGGTACACAGTAGAGTGTTCCAGGGATTTATAAGTGGTGAATCCATTGAAGAATAGCCTAATGCCATGTGGGCTTGGGGAGTAAATAAAATGTGCAAAACCTAAGTCATTTTGGCCCTGTAAGTCTGGTTCCCCCCACTTTAGCTTCACAGTTTGAACAAGCCTTCCCATCTGAAGCGAAGAACCTCCATTCTTAGCTGCCCTATAAGCTGCACCCAGACATTTTATCCGTGAGATTGATGAGATGGATTCTTCAGTCCATTGATAACCAGACACTCTTCATTTCCAAGAAGAGTGGCCCAAATCGTGTCTTTTGCCCAGAAAATCTGGTACCAGGAATATCTGTCATATTAAATGTACATTTCTATGTCTAGGCCACTGTTTGAAGACTAGATCTATTTATATCTCTAGTTCCCTGTGCTTTGGAATGTTGTCCAAATTTTCTACTTCAGGTGTCTGCTTACCTTAATTGAATGTACACCTGACAATTGTGTCATACTTTCCTCAAGGTGCAAATTTTGACTATCTCAAATCTTTAATATATTGCAGAACCTTCCTATGAGATGCATTTTCTGCTACATCTCCCCTCAAATCTCCTGTTTTGTGGACACCTGTTCTGTTTTGGAGAAGCTATCCATCTCCTCTTTTGAACCAGCTCCCAGAAATGAAGTTTCTGACTTGGAAGACGGCCAGCATGGCCAAAAGGATTTCAGAGCTGGAGTGTTCATCTAGCATTAAAGTTTCCATGAAGACAAGGTTTCTGAGAATGAATCTTTTGATGCTAAAAGTCATCACTGAAACTAATCTGTCAGTCTTTCATTATTCTTCCCTGATTAAGATAAACGTATAAAGTATACGTTGCACTGCATGGATGTTCAGAGGCAACTTAAGAGTCTGTTTGTATAGAACAAAATCCTTAAGGAAGGACTGTTGACATCAGTACCCAATTTTTTGTATGAAATGAAACCGTGTCTAAGGCAACCTTAGCTATTTGGCTTTCTTATTACATAAAGTGTTGTTATCAAAAAACATGGTAACCCCTTGCTGAATCCTCTTAGGCTCACACTGCCTGATTTATGTCCCCCTCATAATCCTGTTTTTAGGTACGCTTCCATGGATTGTATTTGAGTGACTGCTCCATGGGTATTCTTGGGCACCTTTTAAGTCCTGCAACCTAGATGTGATCTCCAGGTTGAGGTCTTCTTTTGGAACCATCATTATCTGAGGAATTCTTCCAGAAGGATCCACACAAAAGGAGAAGATTGTGACTCTACCTCTAGGTGACAGAGATAACTTGCACATTCTTAATTGAGAGTTTTATGTACTTACCATAATCTGCATTGGCAGTGCCATCTGCATTGCCTTTTCCCCATTCTTTCTTCCTATGTAGTGTTCTGACAGGCATTGGCTTGCTTGGGAGTTTGTTTCTATACTACTAATTCCTTATTTTGTATCCACTGTCTTAGACATGCTCTGAGACCTCTGGAAAGGTGTTCTTTAGTGCCAAGGATTTATGGGTATTGTGTAGTGTTAAAGTAGCTTGGAAAAATTTTGTGAGATGGGCCAAGTCTAGTCCTGGAGATGACAGATGAAGATGAAGCTGGCAGCGCAGGTATGTCATTACTTTTAGTATGCAACTTTGACTTCCTCCTGCCTGAACACCCCCTTTACATATCGTAGCCTCTCTCTCAGTAGCTTGTCTGGAAAGTAAGGTCAGAGAACTGATGCTTGCTTCTGTTACATTTCTCTCTTTTTTACTATGTAGCAATATAGTTGTGTCGCTTGTTTTTATAGTAGATAGCAAGAAAATGTAACCACTTAAAAACTATTCTTTGAGTCCTCCCCATTTCAGGATGTCATGTGTGGTGACAGAAGTAATTCCAGGACAAAGCAATATTAGTGGAGCTCAAGGGCCTGTGAAGGGAGCACTTCATGGGGATTGGGTAGGCCATTTTACTAGACCTCAAAGCTAGCCCACTCCCGAACCACCGTATAATGAATAGACTGATTTTACTTCCTGGGCAGGAACAAATGGGTTGTTGGACTCCACTAGTCTGGCAGTGCGGAGTCTTTACTTAAGATGGAACAAATGTGACAGCTATGTGATGGAAGGGCAGCCATTGGTCAGGTCCAGGGAAGTAGGGAGTGGTGGAGGGAGAAAAGTAAAGTTTTGTAACAGTTAAGGAGGCTAGCCCCCAACAAATCTCACATGGTCATTTGCTCTTGTATACTCTGTCAGATCAAGACGTGCAGTGCCTTTGCCATGTTGTGTACTGAAAATGAAATCCAAATTTATTGTATGATCAAGAATCTGTCTGTGAATATATTTTTCAATAATTTTTTGTAAGGGGTGAAAAGGCTGCAGATGGATGATAGCTTATCTCATTACAGCCGAGTGCACCTCCAGGTGTTTCTGCAGTTACTTCATACTGATGCCTTTAGGCATCAAAGATTGCTTGTTCATATTTGCATTAATTCCAAAACCACACTACATACAAGGTATCAGAAGATGCCATCTTAAAGCATACATGATGGCAAACACAATTGTATTGATATTTGGCTTCTGTCTAATGCTGCTAAAGATCCACTTGGTGGTTACAAAAAAAAACTTGTAAAAATCAAATTATTGTACTGGCCAACAAGGATTCAAAAGGTTAAAATAAAGCAGAGTTTATTAAGTGTTGAACTAAGGTTTTACAAAACTGGAACAGAGTGCTTTTATCCTACCAAAACTAGGACTTCATCAGAATTCACATCCTTTAATTACCCATTCTTTAAATGATAACCAAACCTTGTCAATTACAGCCATTCTCAAATATTTAAAGAAACAGATAAAACCCCTCATTGCTAACTTTCCCTTTTTAAAAAAAATAATGCCATAGGGTGGCGAAATACACAGCATTCACAATTGCCATAATAATAAAACTTTATAAACAGTGACATTAAAAACCTGTTTAAAAAATTAAAAACAAGCTACGAAACTTATGATCTCTTATTTAAAAATGGTTGAAGGGAACCCTTATTGTTTAATACCAGGGAAACTCCCTGCATTTAACCTAATCTGCCAAATGGCTTCCCCTTCCTCCAACTTCTTTCTCAAGTCTTCTCTTTTGGGTCCCCATGAATCTGTTCTAAAATTGCAATGTAAAAACGTGTAAATTGTGGACAGCTCAAAGAGTGCCTGTGTAAAGCGTTGTTGTTGTTGTGCCTGTTAATATGATAAAGATGTTCATAAATTTTTTTCCTAAGGCACCTTTCAGTTTTATGACAGCAAATGCTGGACAACTGCCATGCAAGGCTAGGTAGACATTCTTTAATTCACCCTGACAAACCACACAACAGATTTTAATTTAATTTTCTAATGTTAAGCTGTTAGTTTCTGGAATGTTGGGACATTGAAGACATGCTTCACATTTTGATGTTCCCTTGGTATTTACCATAACCTTCCTTTTACTTCCAACCTCTTCACATCTTACTTTGATATTGGGTCCTGTCTTAAATACAAATAATGGTTTATTGCCAACTGTATGCTGAAGTTGCGGGTTACCCCTTATAATATTCCAGTTCTTAACTATATCTTTAATAGCCCATGAAAACGACTTGTAAGAGGATAAAAAGTGTCAGTGTGAAGTCTCCTACAGTGATTGGCAATGAGCTAACATGGTCATTTGGTGAGTGTAACATTGTCAGTAGTAATCTCATCTTTACTTGAGGGCATAAATACAGCTTTGTATAGAAATTTGACAAGAAAAGACTTCTGGAGAGAAGAGTAGCTGGTCCGAGTAGAAATGAAGCAGGTAAGATTATCATGCTATCGAATAGCAACTGTTTCAGCATCCTTATGAGTTCTGTTTGACTGATTTTAATATCCTGATGGTGGATTAATTAACGGAGAACATGAGTAATTTGGAAATCCAGCTTAAGTAGCTTCTGTCCATTAAAAGTTGGATCAAAGTTGGTGTCTTGAATGTGGCTGTACAAATACAGATGCCATTTTTGTCCTATAATTTTACTGCTACCAGTAATATTTAAACTGCATTAGATGGCTTATTTATTTTTTTGTCATTGATACTTTGCTGTACCCCTTCTTCCATCACAAGTATGCAGTGAGCTTAATGGATGATTTGTTTCATTTATAGTTCTTCTGTTGAAGCTGAGTATGTCCAAAAATAGAAGCTTAGGCAGCTTGCCCTACCTTGAGAGATTCTTGTGCCTTAATGCTTACATCCTTTACTCCTTCTGGTGGCAGTAGGGATGAATCTGTGTAAAAAAATTAATGTTGACATTATCTGCGATTGGCAGACATTTGGAACTGTCAGCTGTGGCAAAAACATTGTTTCCAGAATTAAACTCCCCTTTTTATATACCTTCTGAGGATCTGTCTTGTCATAATAATCTTAATTTCCTGTTGCCATGATTACAATGCCCTTTTTTTCAGTTTTCCTGAAAATGAGGTTAAACTGGTTACACCTTGTGCAAAACTGGGCAGCATGATTGCATGCGTCATTGCCAGAATGTTCATCAGGTCCTGTGGGGTTCATACTGGTTCATTGTCTTGTTATGCATTGCAGTCTAATCCTGCTGTTGCGTTTTTATTTTGTCTTGTATATCACTGATCTCATTGACCTGAATGAGTTTGTTGTCCATTGTTGCCATCCTTCCACTGTGAGGCTACTAATAGTTCCTGCGTTGTGACTTGAATTGGCTGATGTGTAATGTTTAGCTTGTCATGGCCCTTGCTTTTGGAATCCTCTTCCTTAGTGGCTGAGGGAATTTTCCACACTGACCTGCGTTGTGGTCCCTGAAGTAATGCTTATTTGAACTAACCTTCATTGACTATGCATATGAGTGGTATTAACATTTCACATTGAACTGTGTGTACTAGGTATTGCAGGCATGGCTTTTATTTCTTATTTGTAACTAGTGCTTAGTGAATGAGCTTGAATCTAAAATTTGACAATAATAAAGCAAACGGAGGTGGGTAAAGAAGGAAAAAGCAGGCAAAGCAAAGTACATTTTAATAAATAAAGTGATAACATTATTTGGAATTTTAACAACTGATAAATGTGCTATGGCATAAGGGTGTATTCCTGAAGAAGGTCTGTGCTCCTTGTGCTTCATAAAGACAGGATAATTTATTCCAGAAGGATGAGGTGGGTCATGAATTATTTCACTTAACGTATAAATGGGGTGTCTTTGTAAGGCCTGTTTTATTTAGTGGCCTGGGAGTATAAATGTAGAGATGTGCAAAGAAAATGAAATTGTAATAATGACACAAAATGAATAAAATGACAGCAATTGACTTGCATAAAGAAGGCCAATATTTAAGAATGTAGAGTACATCAAAACTGTGTGTGTGTGGTAGTACATTTCAGAAGCTTTCAAAACAATAACAAAGGAATGTACCTTGGTCTACAGGAAGAAAATGTTTGCTACAGGGAGTGAGTTACAAATGGGATAAGTGCTAGGAAAGTGGATCTTCACTGACTTTTGTGGAAAATGCAAATATGTGTAAATATGTATGCATAAGTATACTCACAGGTGTGTGTGTGTGTGTGTATGTATATGTGTGTGTGTATATATATATATATATATATATATATATCTATACAAAGTGTGTGTGTGTATGTGTGTGTGTGTGTGTGTATATATATATATATATATATATATATATATATATATATATATATATATATAATATGGTAACCTTGTTAATTTTGCACTCAAAATTGTATGCCAGATAAACTGAGTAGTCATGGTTGGTGTAAGCTGATCAAAGTTCATTGCTACTTCAGAGAGTGTTAAGAAGTAGAAGTCATGGATGTGGCAAATTCTGAAATCATCAAACCTTTCCCATACTA
The DNA here is from genome assembly GCF_019279795.1 of Protopterus annectens. Taxonomy (NCBI): domain Eukaryota; kingdom Metazoa; phylum Chordata; order Ceratodontiformes; family Protopteridae; genus Protopterus; species Protopterus annectens. Next base: position 1,730,264,496 of record NC_056735.1, on the reverse strand, counting down.
CGGCAAGATAAAATGTCTTAAACAGAGACACTCAAGCACTGAATCATCTAGATTGACAGCTCTCTGCAGTAAGCTTCTAACCTAGACCCATTTTAAAGTATTTAAATGAGTGGTTTAACATTTAAATGAGTATTGCAGGCGTGCTGGATTCCTTGGTGCTGCCGGGGCTGTGTTGACCTTTTTAATATACTTTAGTAAGAATTCTGACAGCAGCATTAGAGTGAGAACGGTGAAATGCACTTAATCTGCATATAGACGAACTGCACTCACCTGTTAATATGCCTTGGTTTTCTTTGTAGTCTGATCAGTTAATTAACAAATGTAACTGTAGAAGACCAAGTTTATATATGTATATATGTTATATTTTATGTAGGCTGATAATATAGAGAACTGGTATCATAAAGAGGCAGATAACATATCCTGAAATACATAAAAGGAGCACAGAAATGTTGAGATTTCTGCTGCTGTCGGTTTAGCCTATAGGCTGTGAAGTATCTTACAGCAGGAGTGCCATTCAAACACATTAATCTGTTTGCCTTTGCACTTCAAAGCATCTATATATGATAAATGCAGTGTATGAAGGCTATTGTTACATAATGGTAAAACCTCCAGAGCCAGTACTGGCTATAAAAATAAACTGTGTTTGTTTGCTGGATTGCTTTTTAAGACGTTTTTTTACAGATATGTAGAAAAATGTAAAAGTATCATTTGTGGAGCTTTTGTTTTTCAAGTGTCTATGTTAATGCAGAAAGAATCTGTATTGAGGTTTGGGATTTCCTGAGATGCTTTGGAGTGTTATATCCCACTTTGCACATATCTTTGGTAATAAAGTACATGATCATTAATTTGCAAAAAGTCTTAATTTATCAAGTAAAAAGTGGACCTTTAACTTAAAGTGGTGACTTGCATGTCCAAGATATGACATTCTGACTGATTTTGAGAAGTGTGAAAGTTTTTGTTTTTATTAAGCTGGTGTATTTGCAGTAGCCATATGTATATAATTGAAGACTAATCAGTAAAAAGAAAACACATTTGTAATTGCATGCAGCTTAAAGTGCTAGACAGTGCATAGACATATAACCATCAGCATGTTTAGCAATTAAAAACGTGTAACAAGTGTTGCAGTGGCCTTGCAAAGCTTCTAGTTGTAGTTGATGTAGTAGTTATTGTGAAAGAGTTGTAGTTTGTCTAATTTAGGTTCCTAGGTTCAATGGACAGGAGTTTCTAACACAAGTTACTAATTACTCTTGGTTTATCTCCGGTCACAAATTTCTATTCATTCTTTAACTACCCCTCTTCTATTTTACTATTCAGAAGTCTGTTCCTTCGAATGGCCAAGCTGAAGGCTTTCTCTCCTTGCGTGTGCACGCACTTATTCTTTTTTTACAGGGAGTACATGATCAAAATCCTGTGATATAATAGCATTATATTACATATTTCCTTTTACTTTTATCCCTTTTTCCTTCCTCAATGTTAGTGACATAAAGCTTTTTTCACTGTACATAATCTATACACAGTTTAATTGAAAAACACCTAATCAATTTTTGTAGTTTTATTCAATGTTGGAGTTGTATTGTGAATCGATTTTTTTTTCTTCTATGGGCTTGTTTTTTTTTATGAAGTGGGTAGATGGAGCAGCATGCTTACCTGCTCAAAGACTGTTAAAAATAAAATATTAAGCTTTACAGGCAGTGCCATCAGAAAGCCCTTTGCTATTGACATTATATTGCCTACTCTGGTTAGAAGATTATTTACATATATACCTGGCATGAATTTAATGTCCCATCCAGCTAAGTTTAGTTGATAAGTTGAGGGAGTTTATTCCAAAGACAAGGAATGTGTTTTGTTATAAATCTCATGCCAGCAGTTGTTGACCTTGAGGTAGAGGAAGAAGTCTCTGGCATGAGTGCTAGGCAGCGTGTTAGTTCTGCAAAGGTGGAAGAAATCAAAAAGGGTAGGGACATTTGGTGCTTGAAAGGCTACGTCTAGATCACCACCCTGGAGTCCATACAAGACAGAGCAGAGGGGCAGGGCTTTTAATCTTTCAGGTTGTCTTGAATTGTGTAGTCCAAAAACCTTACTGGTCAGAAGTCTGGAGTGTTTTGGGTTGGTCAAGGTTCTTTGTGAGATACGGTCCTAAAAGGGCATTGTATTCAAGTATAGGTCAAATAAGGCAAGAGTATAAATAGCCAAAAATCTCCTTTTTGGATTAGAAAATAACCAACTGTCCTTGCACTGTAAAAGCTTGCAATATTCCTCTGAGCTACATCAGTACTTATTTTCTGATAGTATAGTTAGAGAGAAACAATTAGTGGGTTTTCCACAAGGACGTATTATTATTATTTATTTTTTATCATCAGCTTGAAGCTTGCTAACACAATGTATAATTAACATGGTACTTGACTTCCTCTTTTCTAGGATAAAAAAAAAATTCCATATGCACCACATAACAGAGTGCACCATACTCAGGAAGAGGGGACCCTTCTGAGTGAATGATAACAAGGGTACCTAGCATGCTGCCATGACCACACAATAGTAAGTTGTACACCCGTACTTAAACAAAATACCCCTTCGGCAAACAAAGCCCCCACTCCCACTGCAGTGCTGTCAGTGGCATGGGAAGCTGACCATGGAGGCCAAGAAAGGACTTTACAGATGACTGCATTCTTGAATGACATAGTTATAGTCCACTGAGGCTTTCTATGTTAAGAGGCTTAACTTTGATTTTCTTTTGCTGCAGTTTATCAAATCCACACAGACCTGTAAGAAGCACACACATGGTGTACTGCAGTGTTTATTTTCCACCTTTCACATCTGTAGTGTGACCAAGACTACATGTATAAATCATGGGGTGGGGAGTGAAGTCCCTCGCATGCAACTGGGAGGAGGCTTGAAAAAAATACATATTTTTTCTGTGTATGCTTTTTGGACTTTTACTTCTTGATATTGAAAAATTGATAAAGCTGTGACCCCACAGTCACACAGGAAATGGAACTGGGAGTGATGCTCACATCTGGAGTGGAATAACCAGAAAAGAGTGAGAGGGAAGTGGCAGTAGTGAAGAGATCGCTGGGGTAGATCTTCAAGGGGACAGATGCTATGAGCCAGGAGGTAGTACTTCTGTTCTACAAGTCCTTTGTAAGACTATGCATTTACTGTTGCAAGTAGTCCTGGAGGCCATTTAAGGGAAAGATTATAAGGTTGTGGGAACAAGTCTGTCAGAGTTATGGGATGGGAGGGAAGGAATATGACTAGAGGCTAGACGCAAAGCCGGCCTTAGGCATAGGTCAACTAGGCGGCTGGCTAGGGCAGCACTCTAGCAGGGGTGCTTTTCCAGTATTTATTTGGTATAGGTAGACCAGCATGGGAGCACAGAGTGGTGTGTGGGGCTCAGTAGAGGAGCTAAGGATGTATTCACTTGAGACCAGATGAAAGGGAAGGAGCATATGACATCTGTATACAAGTTTATACTGCAATTGTGGTGCTGCGGTAGCATTGTCGCCTCCCAGGAAGATGTCCTGTTCGATTCTCAGCTAGAGCGTCTTCTGTGTGGAGGCATGTGTGAATGGGCGTACCTTCGTTGAAGGTTGTGTGTCAGGGCTGGCAACTCGGCACATAAAAATCTACTGACCATCATTAGCGGACCGGAGTTCCGCTGTGGCGACCCCTAACCGGGAAAAGCTGAAAGACACAACATACAAGTTTATGCCCAGGAGCTTTGAAAGAGTTATCCTGAGTAGGAAGGACAAAGGGGGAGGAGGAACCACAGTCATCAAGTTGTAGGGAGTATGTATTCCCTGAATCTCAAAGTATTTCTCACTGAGAAGGTTGTAGGCCCATAGAATGGACTGCCAGAATGGGTGTTAGAGGGAATACATAGAGGTATTCAAGAGAACTTGAGACAGACAGAACAATGGGGTAAAGGAGAAGGTAGTGATGGAGGGGAGTTAAAATGTTAAGTGTACTGAAAAGCACATACTAAATAGGCTTATTGTCTCCTACTGACAAGTGCATGTAATGTGCTCAGTTCTCTGACTGGCAAGGGACCAATTTAACTTGCTTTTTATTGTCTACTTTACTACAGAGTGATGAGAGTATCTTCATCAGGCACGCAACCATTAGTGTGCTTGACAGATGGCTCCAAGGGGCATAACTGTGAAAACATTCAAGTATTTCCTCCATTGATATTGCATACATTGCATGTAAGGAAACCGAGGATGAACAAGACTCTGCTGTCCCCACTTTGAATTATTGTAAAATGAAAGGAATAGGCCTTTGCTGGCATTGTATGAGGTCAGCTGATTGTTTACAGGAAAAGAAAAGTTGTGATTCACATAGTGTTACCTACTTGGCAGTAGCCATTGTTAGTTAAAATTACTCTAGTACCATGTACCTAAATCTCTGTGTCATTGAAATGCTTCATTTGTAGTGTTTCCACTTCATCTGCAATGGTGTAAAGATAGGTTTCAGGACATGGTAGTGATTATATGTACATGTTATGTGGTCAGCGTTACTTAGTTTCCTCATTGTCCTGGATGCCAGAATGCTCCAGCTTTCATTAGGTGATAGAATTACCTCCTCAGGTTCATAGTTGAGCAATTATTTGCTGTTGCAGTCTTTGACCTTTCTTGAGCCTTCATCATATAATTATAAAGTCACAACGAGCTGCTTTTCTTGGTACACGAGACAGAGGATTGGTAAATGGTTTAGTGATTTTCTAAGTTGCTGCTGGTTTAAGGTCATCAGAAATAGTGGGATTGGGAAGATTGCATTTTAGGACATATGTTTTTACCTCTGTTTTTATAACCTTCCTAATGGTATGACTTCACTTTCTTGGTTTATATAGAAATACATGGCAGTTGTCTTTGTTAACCCACTGAGTTTGAGCACAAAAGTACACTTTACCAGAAGTTTGCTCTACTTCTGTGGCAAAACTAATTAAAATATCATCTACAGCAAATAGAATCAATGCTGTTTGTGCCTATATTGGAAGGGCCCCTGCATACTAGAGGGTGACCACTGTTTACAGTTTCATAATTTGAATACCTGAATGTATGATTAAACTCTGACTAAGCCTCTAGAAGGATGTTGAAAGAACATCACTGAAGATTCACCAGCAGATCACTGTATACAGCCTTATCAGGCATCATAATTTGCCAGAAACTATAAAGACCTTTCATAGAGGATTCCTTAAGACTCCCGTCTTGCATATGGATTTCTCACACTGTTCCAAACCATTGCAAATCACATCATGACTCTTCACGCAGACAAAACAGAACTACTCAAGTCTTCAAGTACTCCTACTCTCCTTTGTACCCTCATTGTACTGTGGGTTTAACCGTTTCAATAATCTACTTTGTAGACTGCTTCTCCTTTGCTGTCTTGCCTGTAAAGGCTTTGTGCTTTCATCCTCTTCTGTATTGCACACTGTTACAAAGAACTGTTTTTTTCTCTCAAGCTAAATGTATTTTCTGGTACAAGTGGGATCCTGATTTTTCACTGGTGGTATTCATTGTGTTGCTGTATGACAAATGACACCCTGAAGTCCTTTGGTTGAACCGGTCAGACCGAACCAGTCTTCCTGAAAAAATTACAATAATATGCTGTGAAACTGACCTCATTTAGTTGCATCAGTTAGAAGGTTGGCTTTTCATTCAGTTAGGCTTTACCAATCGGGCTTTACTCTATGGGGCATTGTTGTTGTAAACCATAAATCCATCCCAAGGATCAGAGCTAGCATGAGCTTTTTGAGATTTGTAAAGTATTCCCTATTCCATGTAAGATATTTTGTTTATTGAACTTGAAGATGCCAAGCCTTAGCTCTTCAGAGCAAAAAGTAGGTCCCATACTTTGAACATAGTGGACTTGTAGGACTTCTAGGAATGGCGTCAACAAGCACAGCTTCATAATATGTTATGGAGAGCTAATGCAATTTATGAATGGTGAGAGACTGAATTCTGTGCGACTTGAAAAAATTGAATTTGACTTGTAATTTGAGTTCTAAATGCATGGGGAGAGGGGGGAATGCACGTCCTCCCATACTTCCAAAGTGGGTGCTTCTGTTTGAGCAGCACCTTACTTAGTATAATCCCGGCTGCTTTTACTGTACCTTTTTAGGAAAGGGACATATGTCCTTCAAGGATGCATCTGCAGTCATAACATATGGGTTGTCCTGCCTCAGGCAACCCTTCGGTTGGCCGGATTCCAAAGTCTGTGTCTGGCCTCGGCTGATGTCGCACTTGCTCCGACGTCAGAACGTCTGGGGTATAAAAGCATCAGCCGACGCCATTTTCCTCAGTCTTTCTTGCTGCGCGGTGCCTGAAGCAGAAGCAGTTCACAAGTGCCGGTTGGCCAGCTCCTTTGATTCAGCTACCGAAGACTTCGAAAAAGCTAAGTACCTCGTTGGGGACTCTTTCTTGCCTCAGCCGATGTCAGATAAAGTAAATAATTGTTTAACTTGTGGGAAACGAATACCTCATAAGGATTTCCACTCTTACTGTCTACCTTGCTTAGGCCCAGACCACGACGTCTCAGCCTGCTCTGCCTGTGCTTCCTTCAACCGACGAACGCTTAGGCGTCGGTCGGAGTTTGCAGAGGAATATTTTGGGACTAACTTTGTTTATATAATGCCGTCGGAGACTCCGACTTCACATATAGTTAAAAAACGGAAGGACAAGGACCGGCTCGCGGTTTCGGCTGAAACCTCTGTCAGGACTACCGCGAGTGTCTCGGTTTCGGCTGAAACAGAGTCCTCTGTGTTTCCTGTTACCGAAACCTTACAACCGACCTCCTTGGCCTCGGAGGCTCCAGCCGAGTCGGTTATTGAACTCCCTACGGAAACCGGTGTCCAGGACATGTCCGACACCATTCCTTTAGACAAATCCACTCCTGCACGTGGTGCAGCCAGACCCCCTGCATCCATGTCCATTAAGGCCTTCTCTAGGGCTAAAGCTGCCAGACTTGCCAAAGCCTTGCCTCCCAAGTCTACCTCTCAGAGGCCTTCTACCAGCACTCAAATTCTTAGCTTAGCAGAGGACCTTATCTCCTTAATTAGAGGTTCTCAACCTCACCCGGACAGGGGCTCTCTTCCACCTCCAGATAAAAGGCCCAGGGTTGAGCCCTCTGACCCCCACTCTTCAGATGAGTCCACGGATGAATCTGTGTTGTCAGAGCACCAGCAGGAGGCTTATTCGGCCTACGAGGATTCTGATGCTGAAGAATCTATTCCTTCGGCCTCCCCTCCTGAAGAATTTTCTTTTGGTGAGACACTGCATTCCATGAGAGAGCATTTCCAATGGCAGGGCCAGGAATTTTCTGATTCCAGAAAAAGATTAAGGACCTTTTTACATTTACCTCAGCATAGGCCTTTGGCTATACCTCCTGTTTTGAATGTTGTTGATGTGTACTCTGATGCTAGTACAGCCCCTGATTCTCTGCCTCCGGCTCCTGCCAAACCTGATAGGTACTACAGGGTTCCAGATTCTCACTTTCACCTGTACAAGGCCCACACTGCAGACCCAGAAACCATTTCACAGGACCCTAAAGGGGTTGTAGCTGCCACTGCTAAAAATCCTTTACCTTCTGAAAGGGAATCTAGAGCTTTAGAGCGATGGGGAAAGAAAGTATATACTTCTGCAACTCTTTCTATGAGGGCATTAAATTGTCAATTCCATATGATTCAGTACCAAGGGTATTTGTTAGATGAATTGTATAAGAAACTTTCCTCCTCTGAGCCCCTTGACCGTAAATCTCTTCAGGATCTGGTACATAACTCACAGCAGGTTAGCAACCATTTTCTGCAATGTGGCTATGATGCACTGAAAGCTTCAGGTAGGTCAGCAATGACGGGGGCAGTTATACGAAGGCATGCCTGGTTGAAGGAACAAGCTCTACCGGACCATGTTAAAGCTAAGCTCCTGGATGCTCCAATGGAAAAACAAAAATTATTTGGTTCCACAGCCCAGGAGGTCTTAAAGAAGTATGAAGAAAAGGCAAAATCTGTGCAAACCGTCAAGGATTTTCTGCAGGTACAACCACCGAGATTCAGCAGAAATTGGCCTGCTAAGAATTGGTCCTTTCCAGATTCAGACAGACCACAGAGAGGCAGGAACAGGCGTACCAGAGGTAGGGGACAAGCTAGAGGCCACTACAGAGGTCGTCAGTGGCAGCCACACAACCAGAGAGGTAGTGCAGCTACAACAACATCTGCTACACTAGGACAAACACAATGACTTACTTCTGACTCCACCGACCAGGGCTCAATTAGAAGCACCATTGGGCGGAAAGCTTTCTTTATTTTCAGAAAATTGGCATTACATTACAAGGGACTCTTGGACACTGCAAGTAATAGACAAAGGATACAGGTTCCATTTCCACACATTGCCAAAAAGACAAGGAATGCCAGACCTGCCACCAAATCAGAGGGCGGAGGCTTTGAAGCAAATCGCCAAATTGCTACAAATGAAAGCCATAGAAAAGGTTCCTCTCTCAGAACAAGGCCAAGGTTTTTATTCAAGGCTATTCCTTGTTCCACGAAAAGAAAAACCATGGAGGCCTATTCTCGATCTGTCCATACTGAACACTTACCTCATTGTGCCGAAATTCAAGATGCTGACCTTACAGCAACTTCTTCCCATGCTGGGCAAGGAGTCTTGGCTGGTGACTCTAGATCTCAAGGAGGCATACCTGCATGTCCCCATTCGACAAAGTTGCAGAAGACACCTCAGATTTCTTGCAGGATCAGAGCATTATCAATTCTCAGCATTGCCCTTTGGCTTATCTACTGCACCCAGAGTGTCCACGGAATGCCTGGCATCAGTAATTGCACACTGCAGACTTCAGGGGATTCAAATCTACCCATATCTGGACGACTGCCTGATACAAGCGGACAGCAAGACAACATTGGTAAAGGACTTTGACTATGCCATCCAGCTACTACAGGCCTTGGGATACACAGTCGGCATCCAAAAATCAAGACTTGTGCCATCCCAAAGGATAACCTTTTTGGGTGCAGATCTGGATACAACCACCCAAATGGCCTTTCTCACAGAAGAAAAGCAGAAACAACTTCCAGATTACTTCAAGAATCTGATAAGACAAACTCAACTAACTGCAAGGAAAATCCTGCAGGCCCTGGGTTTCATGGCATCCTGCATAATATTAATCCCACAAGCCAGGCTGCATATGAGAAGATTACAATGGTACCTAAGGAGTGTATGGACTCAGCACAGTCACAGCTTAGAAACTCTGATTCCAATCATACCTTGCCTTCAGAAGGAATTCCTGTGGTGGGCTCTAGCCTGCCAGACCAACCGAGGGTTGCCTTTCTTGAAGCCAAAAGCAAACCAAATCATCACCACGGATGCTTCAGACTGAGGTTGGGGAGCGCACATGGAGGACAAATGTATCAAAGGCCTATGGTCTCAAGGGCAGATGCAAATGCACATAAACCAAAAGGAAATGCTGGCAGTGATGCATGCAATCGAGGCTTTCAAACCTTTCCTTCAACAAGGCCACCTGCTAATAAGGACAGACAACACCACAGTTATGTGGTACATAAACAAGCAAGGAGGCACGCATTCCTACCCTCTATGCAGACTGGCTATGAATCTATGGGATCTTTGTTTGAAACAAAATATACAACTACAGGCCCAGTTCGTGCCAGGGAAAGACAATACTCTGGCAGACAGCTTAAGCAGAACTACCACGGATGCACACGAATGGATGCTGCACCCAGACATCTTCTTACTCATAACACAGGCATGGGGAAGGCCCGAGATAGATCTGTTCGCCTCTCCCCACAATCATCAACTGAAAATTTTTTGCACAAGGACATACCATCCACAAGCATGGAAGGTGGACTCTCTCTCATTCAGCTGGAAAGCCAGAAAAGTCTATGCTTTCCCACCAATCCCATTAATGTCCAAGGTTTTACTGAAGATCAGGGCAGAACAGCCAAAAGTGATTCTGATAGCTCCAGACTGGCCAAGGCAGCATTGATACCCACTGTTGAAGAGCTTATCACAGACGAAACCGTGGCCTCACCCATTATGGCCTCTTCTTCTGATGCAGAACAATTACAAGATCCTGCATCCCAACCTAAAGACCTTGCAGCTAACTGCCTGGAGAATACCATGACTCCTTCCCAGGACGGCTTATCCCAGAGGGTAAAGGACATTATTATGGAAGCGCGACGCCCTTCCACAAGGAAGGCATACTCAGCAAAATGGAAAAGATTTCTCAGTTGGAACACAACAAAAGGCCTTGATGTGACAGTGATGAACATGGCACATATACTGGAATACTTAGCAGAATTGTTCCACGATGGCCTGTCTTATTCTTCCATTAAAATACATGCCTCAGCAATTTCAGCAGAATACAGTGTAAATCCTCCTGTCTTTTCGCATCACCTCTTAAGACAATTTCTCAGAGGAATCAAGAACATCAATCCTCCAAGGAGACCACCTTTACCTACTTGGGACCTTAACTTTGTGCTGGAAAAACTAACACTTCCTCCATTTGAACCAGCAGCATCGGCAGATTCACAGTTTCTATCCTGGAAAACTGCATTCCTTCTGGCCATAACTTCAGCAAGAAGAGTATCTGAGTTACAAGCGTTAATGGTAGTGCAGCCATTTCTTATTTTTCATCAGGACAGAGTCTCATTAAGAACCAACCCAACCTTTATGCCAAAGGTGGTATCTAGAGTATCCTTGAACCAAGCAATTCATTTGCCTACCTTCTTCCCAAATCCACAAAATAAAGGGGAGAAACTTCTGCACACTCTGGATATCCACAGACAATTACGCTACTACTTGGACAGAACTAAAAGTTACAGAAAGACTGACCAACTGTTTGTAGCATATGCTGCTGGGACACAAGGAAAAGCAATTTCCAAACAGACAATCTCAAAATGGATAGGAAATTGCATTCGCTTTTGCTACTCCTTTCATGGAAAGACTGTTCCTGTGAATATTAGGCCTCATTCCACGAGAGCCACAGCCACCACTACAGCCTTCCTAAGAGGGGTGGCTACCAAGGACATTTTAGAAGCTGCTACCTGGAGTTCCGTGCATACTTTTGCCAAGCATTACAATTTACCCTTATACTCCAGATCCAGAGCAGGCTTTGCTACTGCAGTCCTGCAGGGTCTCTTAACTACACCATCTTTTTCTTAGTACCTCCACCCCCAGATTGGCTATGGTATTCTACCCATATGTTATGACTGCAGATGCGTCCTTGAAGGACATAGTACAGTTTTGTACCTACCATAAATGTAGATGTCCGATAGGTATGCATCTGCAGTCAGGTTTACCCTCCCTCCTTCCCCTCTGTGGTATCCCTAGGGTGCTTACCCCTCTATTAGCTAGCTGGGGGAATCTGTTGTGGTGTATTTGTTTGTATTAATATATTTATATATATGTATATATTTTTGCAATTTTTTGGCATTTTCTCCAAATTTAGCCTTCTTTGAGGGCACCTGGCATCTGGGGCAAGAAAAACTGAGGAAAATGGCGTCGGCTGATGCTTTTATACACCAGACATTCTGACGTCAGAGCAAGTGCGACATCAGCCGAGGCCAGACCCAGACTTTGGAATCCGGCCGACCGAAGGGCTGCCTGAGGCAGGACAACCCATATGTTATGACTGCAGATGCATACCTATCGGACATCTACATTTATGGTAGGTACAAAACTGTACTTTCCTTGCAGTGACCTGATATAAAATGAGTAGTTTGCACTTGGCAACACTCACACTAGTGACATTGTCACTGACTTTACACATGCAGCCATTAAGTACTGTAGTGCAATCTATATAAAAACATTTACTTTGTTGAATTGAAGAATAGACTGCGTTTTAAACCCCTTTACTCTGGTGATGCATACTCCCGGCACAGACAGATTGAAAGATCTGTGGGCACTGCAGACTGATGTTCATAGTGTTTCACTGTTGCAGTCATTACAGTTGGGTTATCCTGCTGGCAGGCTACCCACAGTCGGCCTGAATTCCAAAGTCCTGGTCCGGCGTCGGTTGCTGTCGCCGCCTCCCTGACGTCAGTGTGCCAGGGGTATAAAAGATGCAGCCGACGCCATTTTCCCCAGTCTTTCTTGCCGCACGGTGCCTGAAGCAAAAGTAGTTCGCAAGTGCCGGCCAGCCGACTCCTGAGATTTTCAGTTCAAATTTCAGATCCGAAGTCTTCATTAAAGCTAAGTACCCCTTTGGGGAAACTTTTTTTTTTTCTTGCTCCAGACTGATGTCAGAAAAAGTTAATAATTGTATTTCTTGTGGGAAGCAAATACCTCCTAAGGATTTTCATTCTTACTGTATTCCTTGCATAGGCCCTGACCACGACGTTGCTAGTTGTCAGTTTTGTGCTAGATTTAACCAATGCACTATTAAGCTTCGGTACGATTTTGCATTTCATTACTTTGGCAGAAGATTTAATCGTATAATGCCGTCAGAACAGCCGACTACCGGAGTTTATAAAAAGCGCAGAGAAAAGGACAGGCATCCGAGGTCCAAAACCGATGACAAGGTTTCTGCTAGGCCAGTCGCCGGTTCTCAGTGAGGCGCTTTCGCAGCCCCCGACGGCCGCTACCTCAGAGCCACAGGCCGCTTCCGACTCCCACGTGGAGCCGACTAGGCCACTGGAAACTCAAGGTATTAGACCCTCGGAAACTATTTCCTCAGATGGGTCCAGAGCCACTGAGCAGGCATCGGCTTCTGAGGGTGTTTTCAGGCCTACACAGTTATATGTGAAAACGACTTCAACTTCAAAAGCAAAGACTAAAGCACCTCTAAAGACAAAGAAACAAGTACAACATTCCTCTGGGCAGACCTCCATGACTAAAAACAGATGCTTAAAATGGCCGAAGACCTAATTACTTTGATCAGGGGTTCCCATCCCCCTCCCAATAAGAGGCCTAGGCAAGAGACAGAATATGAATCTTCAGATCAGGTTTCCATTTCCTCTAATTCCTCTTCTGAACAGGAATGCTCTCTTCCTCCCTATGAGGATTCTGATGCTGAAGAATCTATCCCTTCAGCCTCTCCTCCTGAGGATTATTCTTTTGGGGAGACCCTGCATACTATGAGGGAGCACTTCCACTGGGAGAGTCAAGATTACTCAGAATCTAAGAAAAGGCTCAGAGACTTCCTTTTACTACCTCAGCACAAGCCCCTTGCTATTCCTCCTGTTTTAGACATTGTAGATTATGTATTTTCAGAGTCCGGTCTGTCTCCTGACTCTTTACCACCAGCTCCTGTTAAGCCAGACAGATACTACAGGGTTCCTGATTCACATAAATGTCTTTATAAAAACCCTGCTGCTGCTGACCCAGAAACCATCTCTCAGGGTCCCAAAGGGGTCAAGGCTTCCACTGCTAAAAATCCTATCCCCTCAGATAGGGATTCAAGGGCCTTGGACAGATGGGGGAAAAAGATTTACACTTCTGCTACCTTGGCCATAAGGACCTTAAATATCAGCAATACCTTATGTCACTGCTTAAACAGAAAATGTTGACAAATTCTGAATGTGCAGAAAACAAAGAAATGCAGGATTTATTGCATGCGGCTGAACAAGTGGGAAAGCATACTTTGCAATGTGGTTTTGATTCTGTGGAGGCCTCCTGCAAGGCCGCTGTTACGGGTTCTGTCATTGGGAGGCATGCTTGGTTAAAGGAACAGAATCAACCTGATCATGTTAAAGCAAAATTTATTAGATGCTCTATTACAGCACAATACCTTGTTTGGTGTTAAAGCAGAAGTGGTGTTGAAGAAAATGGAGGGCAAAGCTAAATCTATGTAAACAGTCAAGGATTTCTTACAGGTACAGCCTCCCAGATTTAGCAGAAACTGGCCTACAAAGAATTGGTCCTTTCCAGTGTCAGACAGGCCACAAAGAGGCAGATACAGATGCCCCAGAGACAGATCCCAGCCCCAAGGCTCATACAGGTAGAAACAATGGGGTGCTTCTACCTCCAAAAGTGGAGAAAAATCACAGCCATACAGAAAAAAGTCTCAATGACTTTCTCCTGCCAGCACCAAGCACTTATCTTCTGGCAGCTCCTTTAGGGGTAAAACTAATACTTTTTCACAAAATTGGCACATGATCACCCAGGACAAATGGGTCTTGAATATAGTGTCACAAGGCTACAGGTTCCACTTTCACACCCTGTGAAGGGCAAACGGTATGGCAGACCTGCCACACAACCAATGGGCAGAGGCACAAAAACAAGTTTCATCCCTCATGGACATGAAGGCCATTCAGCGAGTACCACAATAAGAGCAGGGGCTAGGATTTTACTCAAGACTGTTCTTGGTGCCCAGAAAGGACAAAACCTGGAGACCAATACTGGACCTGTCTAATTCTAAACACATTTCTGGATGTTCCAAAATTCAAAAAGTTGGTTCTGCAGCAGCTTCTGCCCATGCTGGGCAAGAAGGATTGGCTTGTGACTTTAGACCTAAAAGAGGCATACCTGCATGTCCCAATCAGACAATCATGCAGAAGATACCTCAGATTTATAGCTGGCTCAATGCACTACCAATTCTCTGCACTGCCCTTTGGCTTATCTACTGCACCGAGGGTCTTCACAAAATGTCTGGCACCAGTAATTGCATTTTGCAGACAGAGGAATACAAATTTATCCTTACTTGGACGACTGCCTTATTCAAGCAAAGAACATTCTACTACAGCATCTGGCATTTGTAAAAAGATTACTAACATGCCTAGGGTACACAGCAAATGAAAAGAAATCAAAACTAGTACCCACTCAAGAGATAATATTCCTGGGTGCAAGCTTAAATACAACTGCCCAGATGGCTTATCTCATGCCAGACAAACAGACAACCGACTACTTATTTCAGAATGTTGGCAACAAAGACCCAGTTATCTGCAAGAAAAATTCTGCAGGCTTTGGGCTTCATGGTATCCTGCATTCTGCTAATTCCATATGCAAAACTGCATATGAGGAAACTACAATGGTATCTAAAAAGTGTTTGGACTCAACATTGCCACAGCCTGGAAACAATAATTACCCTCATTCCCTGCCTGCAACAACGATGGTGGGCAAAGGCCCATCACCACAACAAGGGACAGCCATTCACTTTACCCACAGCCAGGCAGACATTAACAACAGATGCATCAGATTATGCCTGGGGGGGCCCATATGGCAGGAAGATGTATTCAGGGCACATGGTCTGCAAACCAAATGCATCTTCATATCAATCAAAAAGAGATGCTAGCTGTTCAGAATTCCCTGACAGCCTTCAAGGATCTACTTCATCCAGGACAACTATTGATAAAGATGGACAATACTACAGTCATGTGGTACATAAACAAGCAGGGAGGCAGACATTCCTACCCCCTCTGCAGACTAGCCATGACTTTGTGGGACACAGCATTGACTTACCAAGTACATCTGCAAGCACAATTTCTGCCAGGAAAGATAAATACTCTTATAGATGAACTAAGCAGAAAACTAATGGATCCCCCACAAGTGGAAATTGGATCCACAAGTCTTCAGCATGATAACAAGGAAATGGGAATGCTCGGACATAGACCTATTTGCCTCCCCTCACAACTGCCAACTACAGAGATTCTGCACAAGGACTTATCACAAGCAAGCATGGAAAGTGGATGCTCTTTCCAGCTGGAAAAACTTAACAGTATATGCCTTTCCTCCACTGCCTCTTCTCCCCAAGGTACTCCTAAAGGTCGGACAAGAGAAGCCAAAAATTATACTGATTGCCCCAGACTGGCCCTGCCAGCACTGGTACCCAATCCTAAAGAACTTGTCTCAATGCCCAGCCCGGACATTACCTTAAATTCCTCACTTATTGACCCAACAAAACAAATCCTGCACAGCCAACTGAGGACCTTAAATCTGACAGTATGGCGGATAATGTAGCCATTCAAAACACACCTCTCTCTAAAGTGGTGATGGATGTTATTTTGGAGGCCTAGCACCAGAAAATCCTATGCAGAAAAATGGAAGAGATTCTGTGTTTGGAACCAGGCACAAGGAATTGACACGATTGTACCAAATATTCCTCAGATTTTGCAATAATTAACTGAGATGCTGGACAAAGGCCTATCCTTTTCATCAATTAAGATTCATGCCTCTGGCATTTCAGCTCATTACAATACAGAACCACCTATTTTTTCGCATCCATTACTAAGGCAGTACCTCAGAGGGGCCAAAAACATAAGACCTCCAACGAGAGCACCAATACCTGCATGGGAGCTCAATTAGGTCTTGGAAAAACTCACACTGCCTCCTTTTGAGCCAGCCTCTACAGCTGATATAAATTCTTATCCTGGAAAACAGCTCTGCTCCTAGCAATAACCTCTGCAAGACGAGTCTCAGAGTTACAGGCACTCATGGCTGTGGAACCTTTTATCATTTTCCATCCTGACAGGGTTTCTCTGAGGACAAACCCGACATTTATGCCTAAGGTAGTGTCCAGTGTGGCCCTTAACCAAACAATTAATTTGCCTACCTTTTATCCAAACCCACAGAATAAGGGTGAGAGACTTCTGCATTCTTTGGACATTCACAAGCAGCTACGCTTCTACTTGCACAGAACCAAAGCTTTCAGAAAGACTGAACAACTTCTAGTGGCATATGCTGCAGGATCACAAGGAAAGGCCGTCTCAAAGCAGACTATTTCAAAGTGGATAGGCCACTGCATTAGTTTCTGCTATTCACAGCATGGCAAATCAGTGCCTAAGGGCATTAGGCCCCATTCAACCAGAACAGCAGCCACTTCAGCAGTCTTCCTCAGAGGAGTACCAACTAAAGACATCTTAGAGGCTGCAACCTGGAGTTCAGTGCACACTTTTACAAAGCACTATCACTTACTCTAAATCCAGGGCAGACTTTGCCACTGCAGTTCTGCAGGGCCTCATAGCCTCTCCTAATCCTATTTAGCCCCAGCCTCCCAACCTTAGCTTTGGGATTCAACCCAGTTGTAATGACCAACAGTGAAACACGATGAACATAGTACAGTTGTGTACCTACCATAAATGTAGATGTTTGAGTGTATTCACTGTTGCAGTCCAGGTTACCCACCCACCATCCCCCTTTCCTTTGCTGGGACTTATCTGTACTTCTCTATTCTATACAACCTATGTGGTGTATTTGCTTGTAGATGAAGGAAAAGTTTACTTTAGTGCATGCATGCTTATTGGCATAATTTAACCTACCCTTTAGGGGGCACCTGACATCTGGGGCAAGAAAAACTGAGGAAAATGGCGTCTGCTGCATCTTTTATACCCCTGGCTCACTGACGTCAGGGAGGAAGCGACAGCAACCGACACCGGACCAAGACTTTGGAATTCAGGCTGACTGTGGGTAGCCTGCCAGCAGGATAACCCTATTGTAATGATTGCAACAGTGAATACACTCTAACATCTACATTTATGGTAGGTACACAACTGTACTTTTCACTTGTCTTATTCTGTAATTGTAAAATCATATAATTTGAAGAAAATAACGTTCACAACCCTGGAGCACTTTTTTTTTTTTTTTTTCCAACAAACATCTTTATTAAATTTTCACACATGACATAGGCAAGCTTACATTTATACAAATGAAAAACAACATGCCACCACTTTAGTTGCAAACAGTATACATCACAGACACCATTGGAGCAACTGCAGTTACAAACATTGTACATTACTTACTGTGTAGTCATTGTGAGTTAAGCATTATATGGCTCATTGAAATTCTGCCTCTTAAACCTTGTGCATATATTGTTCCCACAATTCCCATTTTTTCCTATGTAGTTTGCTCTCTCCCTTTTCTAAAGATCCCAATTCCAGTTTTCTCGCTACTATATTCACCACTTCTAGTAAAGTTGATCTAGACTTTGATTTCCATTTTATAGTAATTGCTTTTTGGCAGCCACCATAATTAGACTCAGCAAGGCTTTACTATGTCTAGGCAATTCCGATTCTGTATCATAGCTCAAAAAAATCATCTCCCAAATCAATCCAATCTGCTCACTCAGCATCTCTAACAGAGTGGTCTGCAGGGAATCCCTAAAGTCTGCCAGCTCATTGTACTCCCAGCCACCTCTTTCTTGCCCGTCACACCTCCAACACTTGCTTTCCACCTGAGGAAAAATTCTTTGGAGACTACTTGGTGTTTAAAAATACCTATGTAAACACTTCTAGACAAAGATCCTAAATATTCTAGACTTTGTTGCATATTTGGGAGATAATAACCCTGGAGCACTTTTTTAGCTGTACTAATGAAATAATTACTTCATAGCATCTTAGAAAATGGAATTCCAAATCTTGCTCTGAAAAGCTATGACATGCTACGTATTAGCATTGCTTCCTACCTGTCTAATTCTTACGTGGTAAGAGACTGTTGCAGGCCACAAAATGGTCTACTACTGTATGTGATGCTCTGTGAATTCTCTAAGCAACCAATGTTAACACTGATACTGTGATCTAACTTTGTCTTGCAGGCAACTGAAAACGAGTACTGGCAGCAGATCACTTGATACGTCTGTGGTCACTGGTAACAGTACAAAGTATACACAGCAGTGATTGACGGAAGTGGGCATCTGTGGGAGGTAGTTTAAGTGGGTCACTCCATGTTCCTGTCAGTCATTTAACCATGCAAGTCCAAATGTTAATACAGGAGACATAATTGGAAGAATGATCATTTCAGACACAAATAAGACCAAGTATGGAAACGTAAGTTCTCGTGTTAACATTTGCACTGTAAGTAAACAACTGTGATGGGGACTCTGAGCGGACCCACCCAAACTCTGCGTCCCATTGACACCCATCTCCAGCCCACTGGAGGACACTCCCCAAGAGGCGGATCTGGCTGGTAATATGCCCTTTCCCAGCAAATATAAACACAATTGCATAACTGTAACATTAACGCAAAGCAGCTTTCATCTGCAGAAAACATCACTAGAATGAAAAGGGTTGTATTTAAAAGAACCGAGCTTGAGATTTATTCTTCAAAAACAAGATTGCCAGAAGTTGATAACCATACTTTCGGTGTTAGTTTACAGATTGTAGCAGGCCAGAATCATGATCACCAACCCTACAGGCTGTGCACACTTTTTCTGTATTTGCATGATTATCCGTGCTCTGGCAGCACTGAAGGCGAGTGCGGGCTGGACAGGAACACCACACTGGGAAAGATCTTAGATTATGTAGGAGAAATGCTAGGCTAGAGTTGTAATAAAGGACTCTCACAGCTGGCTTATTGGAATTGCATCAAGATGCTGAGACAACTGTCACCTTTTTGCCTCTGGATTTCCTAATATTGCGTGTCACCATAGTGACTCCAGAATCTTTAGTAGTGTGAATAAACAGTCTGACGTCTGTCATCCATTAAACCAAATGCCCCAAAATCTGTTTTTAGATTGATGCTAGCTGTGTCTGTGGAACTACCATGCAGACAATATAGCCCATGCAGTTAAGCTGTGCAAAGAAATGTGGACTTGCCCCCATAGAAACATGCGCTGAAGGAGCTAGCATATTTACCCCCAGACCCTCAAACCTAACCAACAATAACGCTCTTGAGCAGCCTTCCCTTCCTTCCTCTAGACTGTGACAACATTAGTGTAGCATGAGAATCTAGGAAAAGCTGAGAAGCATAACTTTGCAATTGTTTGCACTTCTCCCAATAATTCAGTTCTAACAGGTCCCTTTTTGTTTTCAATTGATCATCTAATTTTAGTTAAACATGCCAACAAGACCCTTAATGTGCACGTGGAACAAAATGCAGTACATATAGTGACCAAAATGGTATAAAAATGTCCAGTAACAATTGAAAAGCATACATGAATGTAGACTGACTTCCTGGTAGCCACATGCTGCTTGGCCCATGCTGAAGTAGGGATAACTTATTTACAATCTTTAAATTAATGGTGTCGCATCAAAAAGAACAGGAATAAAAACAGAAGTCATTGGTGCATAAGCAGTAGATGTAATTCAGACTATGAACACCTCTTTTTAGTGTTTCCAGGACTCAATAAATAACTTGTATTGTTTCCAGACTCAAAGCAATCTGTTGCTTATAAGTGACTTTACAAGGATTATCCTGGAATGGACTTGGCAATGGAACTCCTGCTTACTAAGTTAGTGATCAGAGAAGTTCCATACCTCTCACATTTCCAGATTTTTGGCTCATATTTTTGGTCTGTTCCTCATATTTGTGATTTTCCACCAAATTACTGGGATGATCTGAGGAGTGACGTCACTAAATAATAACATACATTTTAGTTTCAAACTTCAAATCCTTCAGAAAATGTTTGTTAGAAAGTTACTAGAGTAACAGGGTTTTCTCAAGTTTATAAGAACAATATTTAAAGTATGTCCCTATTTTTGGGCCTTTTTCCCCCATTGCATCAGGCTTTGTGTAGATGTCTTGCACTAAGAGGTTGAGTATGAAAAGGAAGTCCTAAGAAGTTATCCCCCCTAGCCTTGCATTAGATTATATCAATTTGCTTAAAGAAGGTAAGAGACATATAACATTGCATGCTTTTTCTTTCATTTTACTATGTTTTAAGTGCTGTTTCTGTTTAGCTGAATTTTGAAAGGAATTGGCAAATGTAATTGGTTCAGAACATTTAGCAAACTTCAAAAAGGGCATGTATAGTGCTCCTGAGATCAGATGACATTAGCTGTGAGAATGCCATGCTTTAAATGTTACCTGTGACCACTATGTATTAACTTGGCAAAAGTGTAAACACCTGCAGAGTGAGCTGAAAAGAAGTGTGACATTCAGAATTATGCAGTACAAAGATGTTATTGTACCATCAGTTGGTAAAATGGAAAAAACAGAGATGAATTCAGAGTATCCTCTTGGGTGTTGGATGATAATGGTCACAAATGAAGCACATCTGAAGGTTCCCAGGCACATAACTAATCGCCAGACCTACGTAGACATCATTGCCTGTGGAACACACAGTGCTTAGGCAGTTATTTACTTGCATATCAGTGATTTTTTTTTTTTTTGTTAAACATTTGATAACCAATGTAATGTACTGATCCTTGAGGACTGTTACAGGCTTTGCCCAGATGCAGTGCCTAGAATGAAAAAAATGTTTTATTAAACCAGTAACACCAAAATATGCAGTAATAGACATGCAAAAGACATTTTAATTAAAAAAGTGGCAACTGAATTAACAGAGTTTGGTGAAATCTAACATTTTTGATATATGTGGAAGACAAAAACCTTTGTAATTAACAAAAAGAAGAAATCCATTATACATGAAATAAATAAGTGTCTTTGGAAAGTAAGCCAAGGAAGGGAAATATGGTGGGGGAATAAAATATTTAGATTGAAGGAGAGAAGGCCAGGTCCTAGGCTGTTGTGTTTTAATTAAGCCAGTTTGTATTGTAGTACCTCAATGCTGCTTGAAAATACGGCTTCATGTGAGGTTCTTGTGGAGTCAGAGACTTATAAAGGCTCAGTGATGCTGTACCTGGTGGAAGCCTAGTTGCACAACTCAACCCAGTTGTGTCCCTATGAATCATGCGAGTTTATTAGTAGGGGTTATGTTGTTGGGAAGTTTCTATCTAAAGTTTATTGAGGGGAGGCAATATGTTACTTAGGCATAGTAACTGTCTGCTTGTCAGAGACATGGGTGCTTCACCCAGGGTGAATTTCTGATTTTCCATTTACTGGTCAAAGTTGTGCTTGAATAGAATTGGGGATGGACTCTGCTTCACATGGATGGGGTGGGGTGGGGGGGGGTCCTGTTCGAGAGCATGAGGACCATCTGAGAAATCTTGACAACATGTCCAATTTATGTTGCAAGCAACATTTATATCCATGGATCTAGGGGTTCTGATGCAGTTTCTTTTGCAGATATGCAAACGGTCCATCAGAGCTGGATCCAAGGATGCCTTCTATGCCAGGCATAAATTGCCTCTCAGTAACCAGTAGGAGGCCAATTATAGAGAGAGGGCTTTACGATCTGTATAGGGCAATGTGTTGAACCTTTGTGAGCATTCCAGCTATGCCATATTTCTGGTCAGGTGCTTGCCAAAGGGGGCATTGTACTCAGTGGGTCAGATAAGGACCAAATAAAGTGGTGCTGTGACTTCTTTTTACCTAGATGCCATGCCCTTTCATATACGTAGGAAAGCATAGAATGATTTTCTTACTACCTTGGCCATATGTTGGTCAAAGGTCAGATTACCTAACAACAAAAGTTCCCAAATCCCTGAGTCCCTAGGTCAACTCATAAGGATATGTTATTGATGGAATAATTAACCTGCATGACTGTTTTCCCAAATGGCACTACAATTCATCTCTTGGCATTTGTTGTAATTTGTGACTTTGGCATTGGTTATTTGTATATGCTAGACGTTCTTTACAATGTTTGTATTGTGGAGGAATCTTTGATGGTTCCCAGTTTGCAGCGATCCGTGAAACTGGTCAGCCAAAGGCCCTCGACATTATCATTTACTGCTGAGACGTAGATGTCAAATAGGAGTGGTCCTAGCATGGATCTCTGATATACCACACTGGTGACTGGTCTCTTAGTGGAGGTGATCTAACCAATCCTGACTTCTTGGGTCCTGTCTGTGAGCCAGCTGGCAATCCAGTGAGCTACATAGGGGTTAATGCCCAGTTTGGTGAGTTAGTCAACTATACCCAGGTGGGGCATTGAATGCCTTAGCCAGATCCAGGTAGGTGGTATGAACCATTTGCCCTCTTCATCCATTGCCTTGGAGACCTTGTCAAAGAAGTCCAACAGATTTAGTAGACTTTCCCCTGACAAAGCTGGTTTGGCTCCATAGTCTGAAGCCTACCTATGTCTGTGATCATTTCCATTGTTTTTTTTGGTTTTTTTTTAATACTTTAGAGAGCACTATAATAATAGTTTTGGAGGGTGTTATGTTTGTAGTTATTTTTGAGGGAGGATTGGGGGGGTGAATTTTGAGCTGAATTTCAGTTGGCAGGTTTACTATTTTGCTGTGCTCAGTGAAGGTGGTCCCACTGACCATCAGTTTGGCACAGTGCTGTGTGTTGCCTTTGAGGGTACAGACATAGCTGTAGAAGGCCTTCTGGTTGTCTTGAGCCTGTGAGGCTATCCTGATCTCACAATTGGCTGTATTGAACTTAGTCCTCTTAGTTTCCTGTTTAGTTTAATGAGAGAACTCTTATTATGAAAGTTGCCCTTCCTGATTTCAGCTGTGACTTTTTTTCCTTTTGTTATGCACCCTATTAAGGCTAGGGTTCCACTAGTGTGATTTAGTTTTCAGAATTTCTTTTGGGCTTGCTTTTAGTAGATACAGCAGCCTCTGTACAACCATTTACTTGGTTGTACAGGGTCTCTCTGAACAATTCGGCATAGGTTGCTGTGAACTGTGGGTTAGGAGAAGCACTGAATTTTTGTTCCTAACTGCTACATTTGCTGAGGTTACTGAGATGAATATTTCAAAGGAGACAGCTTTGTGATCCAACCTCACTAGTGAGGATGTGACAGTGTGGGAGTGCGCAGCTCTCTCTTATATTGCTGATTATCCGGTACAGTATGTTTGAACCTCTGGAGGGTGTGCATGTGTATGCAACTATGTGGTTAAGGGCATTTGTTAGTCCAGGAATTGTTCTGCCCAGTCTATAGAGAGGTATTTAGTCAGTCTCCCACTAATTGGGTATTTGGTTTAATGGTGAGTGCCTATAAGAGGTCTGAGTACGAGCTGTGGGATTCTTGGGAGATAGAAGGTGACCTATAGCTTGTTTGAATATGGTGAGTGTCTCCAGTAAGTCTGGATGTGAGCTGTGGGATATTTGGGACATAGAAGGTGACCTATAACTTGCTAGAATTTGGGACTTTATCCATGTGGAAATCGCCATAGACAAAACTGCAGGGCATTGTCCTATTTCACCAGCCTAGAGGTATACTTGTTGCTGATGTAGATAGACTTCTCCATCTTTTGTCCATGCCTGTGCAGCTGATGTTCTAAGCGTGGAAGACACTGAAGCATTGCACTGCTGGAGTACTTTTTTATGGATATAAACCTGTCTTGGTAACAACACAGATGTCTATTTCCAGACTGAGGAGAGCTTGTAGGGTGTGGAGTTTCCTGTTTAAACTCCTAGCATTGAGCAGTAAAACTTGTGGGTTTCTTTGGGTTTTATTTGCTATGTAAGTAGGTTTGTCAATTTGGCATTGCCGTAAAAATGCAAGTTTTAACTAATATTTGGAAGTCTAGGGGACAGATGCAGAGCAACATGGTTTAACTATGTTCTCCCATGCCGACAAATATTGAATCCTCTTAGAAAGACACCAGAAACTAAGCCAATTAAAGGCAATCATCTTTTGTTCATACTGTGGCATCATTTTTGGTGAGGGTAGAATGCTGCTCAATGCAAGGCACACATTGAGAGATCTGTAATGTGGTACCTGTGGTGTAGTGAGTGGAGTGTGTGCATAACTTGGCAGATCCTGTCTCCAGGTAAGCAACTAACTTTTCTTCAGTCTGGTGAGTGGGCATCTGTGTGTTGTACAGTGCAGTCCCCTATTACAAGAGGATTGGATAATGAGTTTGCTTGCCTTATGGGCTTTGCTGTTGGGGCTCTACTCGGTGTAGACTCGTGCGGTGCTTGTTGCTTTTGGTGGGCGCTTTAGAGATTGCTGAGTGTAGATTTTGACTTTTATAGGCTTAGGAGGTCTTTGATGTTTGGGAAGATTGCTTTGTAGTGCTTCAGCATAAGTTGGTGTGTGGTGGTTGTACTGCATGTGCGGTGGACAACCTTGTTTGTATGCAAGACTTTTGCCTCTGGTGAAATTGTGCATTTCTCGCATGCTATTTGTTTCTGTAAGGATTAAATGATTGTCTGTGAACGTGAGACTATTAGATTCTCAGGATGCCCATATCTTCCAAGCTGGCTATGGAGACATTTGGATGTTGCATATGCATGTTGGCCAGATCTGTATTTGGGTGAGCTACTGTAGGTTATGGACTGGGTGACAGAGATCTGTGGGGTTTGGTGTATAGTTTGTGCCAATATTTGATGATAGTGCTGTTTTACACACACACACTAGCTGCTGTAAGCTTTCTCTGCCCAATGGCTGTGTTTTAGCCCACACTAAGTTACAGGTTTCAGTTCTAAGGGTAGTTTATAGATAAAATTTACTCCAGAGCAATACTGATTTGCTGGGTGGGCACTTAGTATTATGGACAACAGGTGGGAAAAGTACTTAACTAGCTTACACAACAGACAATAGCAATGAAAAATGAGATGGAGGGTCTTTGGAAGTTCTGTTACCATAAGGGGTGGAAGCCTAAACACATGCCTTTTAAAACCACAACAGAAAAAGTTTGGGGTGATTGGGGAAAAATTCAAGCTGGAAGAAGCAGATTTCCAAGAAGTGTCCAATCAGACAATATTGGAGCTTCAGTGCTATGACTACAGTTTCTAAAACAGTAGCTGAATGTCTCAGTGGGGGCTGGGGCAGACACAATGGGAGATTTAGTAGCAAAGTAAACAGACATTGAAAGAGAACTTTAATCAGGTAAATAAGTAAAGACACTTGAAGCAAAAATGGAATAAAAACAGCTATAAAAGTACTGAAGGACAAATCTTGGAGCAGAATTCACAATGCTGCCATCCCACCACAGACTAAGGCACCAGACTTTGCAGAAATTTGCCAGTGATCCTGTTTATGGAAAAAATGCTGTAATAAGTGACTAAATGAAACTCTAATCTAACAGTTTTTTTACAGTTGTGCCACAAATGTAAATGAAACTTAAAGCTTAAGATCCCAGACAGGGATAGAAGTGCATTGTAATGTATCAACAATGCTAAAATTATGCAGTAGTACTTAGCCTTCAGACAACTACAAATGAAGCTACTAGACTAAGGTCCCAGAAGAAACTAAAAACAAAAAATGCAGATAACTTTTTATTGGCTAAAACATGACAAAAAGCAGAAAAGTACAAAAAAGTATCGCCACACACAGTGCAACTTAAAATAATTAAGCAGAATTTAAGTAAAAGCTGTTTTCTTCCCTTTTGATGAAAAGCTTGTTCCATACATTTTGGGGCTTTCCATACTCTGAGTTTTGAATAAAAGACCCTTGGTGGGTGTAGCTCTGTGCTAAATATACCAGATTTGCTACAGAGGGAACCAGCCGAATAAAGCCATCATTGGAGCTCTAGCCCAATGGATAGAATTTCAGAAACTTTAGCTTAATGTCTCCATGGAGGGCTGGGGCAGACAAAAAGAACAGGGTGAAAAACAGTAGCAGAGTAAACGGACAAGGAACTTGAGTGCAACTTTAAGAAGGTAAATGTTAAACACAGTATAATACTTGCCCAGCAAACCTGAAATATAAACAGCTGTAAAAATATTGAAGCGCAAATCCTGGAGCAGAAGTCACTATACTGCCACTACTGCAGTTCTACTACAGCCTAAGGCTCCAGACTATGTAGAAATTTACCAGTAACATTGGCTATGAAAATAAATGACTGAATAAGGTTCAGATCTGGCAGTAGTTCATGATTCTGCCTAAACTCTGATTGAAATTACAAAATTAAGGCCCCAGACGGGTCAAAATCCAAACATATAGCTTTGGCAAGGTATTTTAGCTGTGGAGAAAGAAATGCAGTTTGATGTGTAAATGTTAACATTTTGCTGTAATACAGTGTTCCCACAATTGCAAATGAAGCTACAACACTGAAGTCCCAGAACAAACTAAAACCAATACAAACAGATTACATTTCTGCCTTTTTCAATATTTTACCAAAAAAAAGATTAAAAGGAGTATTGATACAGCGGCTACAATAAGTGCAACTTAAAATATTTAAGCAGAACTTAAACATTTTTCTTCCCTTTTGATGAAAAGCTTATTTCTCATACCTTAGAGCTTTCCACAACTCTGAGTCTTTAATGGAAGATCTAATACTAGGCTAACTGCCCTGAATGGCCATTTTAAGCTTAGCCAATAACATGGTCTGAATCAAACCATGTACCTTATGTTTGAGGCAAAGTTCTGAACTATTATGTCAGACCCAACCCAGTTCCATCTGACTGCAGCAAAGCAACTGGACTGGAGCTGCATGAAGAAATGGGACTGATCCATTGGGGAAAAAATTCACAAGCAAACTGTTGTAGTACTGATTTGCAAAGGGTGTAGCTGACATTTTTGGAACAGTTTAAGTTTGTACAACAACTTTTATAAGGTATACAAACCTCTCACCCTTGGGCAGGGCATGTCTGTAGAAAGCATTCCTCTTATGACAGGCAAAACTCATAACCAGGAAATTCTGATCCATTTAATAAAACAACTGTAAACCATGGTGAATATACCAGCTTCAAGATGTTAAATTCTAGCACATCTAATATTTCTTGGCATATGTTTGGTAATGCCCATAGGTCATACTATACTGCAGTGAAGTACAAATGTGGACTTTCTTGTAGGATAATAATAAAGGGCTGGGTTGTATTGCTTATAGATACAAGCATCCTCACAGTCCAACTGGTGTCCTTAAATACTTTTCAAAACAACTTTTGTAGTGATTGTGATTCATGGTGATCATTTTACGCAGATTGCACAGTTCTTGTAGTTCTGTTTATGCCAATATACCAGTGCTCATATTTAGTATCCAAGATGCTTGAGGGTAGACACTTGAGTTTTCTAATCATAAGAGACTAAAATTCTCTTTGAGTTTGCAGATAAAATGATAAAGTTGCTTTCAAAGTGTTTCTATAGCAGCAGCCTGTGTATTAACAGCAGAGTAATTTCCCTTCTAGATATTTTCCATCAAATGCAATTTTTGGTTTTTCGTTTTAAGTACTGTGCTTAGTTTTGAAGTTTTAATGCTTGCTGGGGATAAATGTCACAGGTTTTTAAAAATGAGTATTTGACTTTGATTCAAATGTATATAGTGCACATATTAGCATTTAGTTGAGAATACATCTAGAAATACCTTTTGAAAAAACGCATTGCATTACTTGGTAATTTATTTGAGAATAAGTGAAAGAAATGAACTGTGTATGTGCCAGGCAGCATGATTTTTTTTTTTGTTAGGAAAGTTTCTAAACTGCATGATGTGTGCGTCTATAAATACATTGTGGACTGTGTGGCTATATTGACATGCTGCCATAGCCAGCTTGTGTAGTTTGTTTTGTGCGTTTTAATTCTGACTGAGAGAGAAATTGTCGAGGGTTAGTTACATTGCTATTAGCTGGATCTGCGTCATATTAGACCTATAGCAGGCACATACTTTACCTGTAAAAGCACTTCCTTCAGTATTCCTGTAATGCAGTTAGACAGGTTTCTCCTTGAATTTTGAAAGCCATTTCACTTTCTCTGTGAGGTGATATTCATGGTTCTTTACAGTAGTAATTCTGGTATGATGTTAAAGGCTTCCATCACAGGCTTAGCTAGAATTTATTAGGCACTCCAAAAAACATTGGTAATGTTTTATATTGAACAGAAAGTTGAAATTCCTTAAATGATTTAACAAATTTAATAAGAAATTCAGCCTTCAGGAAAACTGTAGTAGCACCAAATCCGAGTCAGTGTTCATGGCTTAGTAGCTGAAAAACTTGTAGATGCTACTTTGCAGAGGAATCAGATTTAGCCAACATAAGGAGAGGAATTTTGAAATAAATCTAGAAACTTGTTCACAGTAGAAAAACATACTGTTAATATTGCTTGCCAGTTAGCTTAAATATCAGATAGCTATAATACTAACCAATCCACACACTACTGGGAGAACTCCCTGCATGAAACTGTAGTATAGGCAGATATTTTGATTCAGTAGTGTACATTTTAGTCCCTGTATATTTTTCATCGTGATGTATTTATAAGCAGTCATACTAGCTTGCCATTTGAAGATTTGTCGTTTTCCAATTAAAAAACATCTGGGATCAACAAATATTTGTGAAACTGGACCATTCCCGCACTTAAACGAGAAAAGGATTCACTGCCATATAATTTGATCATGTTGTTGAGTATGTGGTTGCCTTTAACCTAGCAGGATGCAGATCTGAAGAATGTCATGTTTCAGTACAGGTGCAAGTAAGAGTTCTTCACTGTCTTCAGTTGCAGCACGTACAGGAATGGCTTTCTTAATCATGGATATATCAGATGGCTTTGGTAAGAAAAGTGGTAGGAGACTCGGAGCAAAGTAGAGGTTCTGTTTTCCAGGCTCAGAAACTTCTTCACTCTCTATGAATCATGCTTTGAATTGATCGACGTGCTTCCCCCTCCCAGACGAACTATAACCAACGAACCCAGTATGTGACACAGGTTGTGAATAACTGCTAATTTGCCTGGGATACATTTGGGACCATCACTGTAGTTTTTCTCAGACTTCTGACTGTATTCATTAACATGTTGTGCATAGCTGTTTTGAGTATGCTGTATGTTTCATATGCCACCATGGTATTAAAAGGATTCATAAACCTGCATTGCACTCAAGAACTGGAGAAGTAGTACTATCTTGAACTGTGTACTAGATTCCAGGACTACCACATGAAGTACAAAGACGTTCTTCGTGTTTCACTGTTGCAGTAATCACACTTGGGTTATCTGGCTGCAGGTAGCCCTCAATCGGCCCGAATACCAGAGTCTTGGGATTTCTGTGTCGGATGCTGTCTCATCTTCCATGACATCAGGTTGTCAGGCGTGTAAAACATGCGCCAACGCCATTACATCAGCTTTTCTTGCTGCGAGGAGCCCGAAGGAGAAGCCGTTCATAAGTGCCTGTTGGCCGCTTCTTGAAATTTTTGTTTTTAGAGTTTCAAACCTGAAGTCTTCTAAAGTCAAGTACCCCATTAGGGATCCTTTTTTCTTGCTCTAGCCAATGTCAGAAAAAGTTAACAATTGTCTTGCCTGTGGAAAGCAAATACCTCAGAGATTTTCATTCTTACTGCATCACCTGTTTAGGCCCAGACCACCACGTTCCTTGCTGTCAGTTTTGTGCCTTGTTGAATGCCTGAACTATTTGTCATCGGGCTATCTTTGTCGCTGAATTCTTTTGCTCTCATTCTCCGTATTCCAATGTGGCTTTGATAAGTCATCTGACTACCGATCTTCCGAAAAAAACGTAAGGATAAACACGGACACATACCGCATAGGTCCAAAACTGCCGATGACGCTTCTGTTAAGCTAGTCGTCAGCCCACCAGTACTCAGTGAGGCACTTTCACAGCCCCTGATACCCACTTCTACAGATTTGCAGGCCTCTGCTGAGACCCATTCGGAGTCTGGTATGCCGCGAGATGCTTCTACGACTATGGAACCTGCAGATGTCTCTACATTGGATGGGTCTGGAGCTGTTGTGCAAGCACCGGCTTCTGAGGGTGTATTCTGACCTTTCGATGTTCGTATTAAACAGATAACTTTGTTTTTGACTAAAACCTACCGAGTTTCTCAGGCCCAGAGTTTGCACTACGCCTAGAAAGCAGACTACCAAAGCACATGCTGAAGGTCTCATGCCTCAGAAACAAATGCTTAGAATGGCTGAAGACCTTATAACTTTAATTAGGTGAAGCCAGCCTTCCCCCTCTAAAAGACAAAGAGTTGATTTTTCTCTGATTCTATAGACCATGAGTCCGATAACTCTGATCCCTCTGATTACCAAGACATACCCTTATCTACCTATGAGGATTCAGATGCAGAGGATTCCATTCCCTCTGCCTCACCTCCAGAGGACTTTTCTTTTGGTGAAACCTTGCATACCTTAAGAGAGCATTTCCACTGGGAATGACAGGACTACTCTCAGTCCAAAAAGAGACTCTGAGAAATTTTAGACTTGCCTCAGCACAGGCATCTAGCTATACCCCCTTTCCTGGATATTGTAGATTGATGTCTTCATGGAATCCAGTCTTACTCCTGATACTTTACCACCAGATCCTAGAAAACCTGACCGGTACTGCAGAGTACCTGACTCCTGCAAATTTCTCTCTCAGAATCCTACTGCGGATCCAGAGACCATTTCCCAGTGACCTAAAGGCATTAAGGCTACTACAGCCAGAAACCCTACCCCTTCGGACAGGGATTCTAGAGCTTTAGACAGATAGGGTAAGAAGGTATATACCTCTGCAACTCTTGCCATCAGGACTTTGAATTGCCAGTTTCACATGTTGAAGTACCAGCAGCATATTATGGAACAAATAGGTTCATAGGTAGATAATAGGCTATCTGCCCTAGGGCATTTATAAGCCTAGCCAGAGTGTGTTTGGCTTTCGCCTCCCATTTAGATTAGTTAACTGTGCCTCTGTATATTAGGTCACAGAAGATAACCCTTTACGGTTAGTTTACTGTGCCTCTGTCTAGCAGGGACACAGAAGAGATCCCAGGTGTAAATTTACGATCTCCCATCCACTCGTCAAGATTTCCCTTGAAGAGGGCCAGTGAGGGGCTCTGCCTAACATGAATTGGGATTCTGTTCCAGAGTGAGGGGAGCCTCTGGGATATGAATCTGTCCCTCCAGCATGTCCTATTTATTGCTGTGCTGAGGTTTAAGTCCCTGGAGCGTATAGCTCTAAGGGATTTGGATTTCCTGAGGTGGAGCATGTCCATTAATTCTGGGTTAGACATGGCTTTGTACATCAGGCATAGATCGCCTCTGAGTAGGCGGTAAGCAACTGAGCAGAGCTGGAGTTTCTCTAGTCGAACTGCATAGGGCATCTGTTTGAGGCCCGTGATCCTCTTGGTGAGGTACTTTTGGGGTCTCTCCAGTTGCTGCAAGTGTCTGGTAAGGTACAACCCAAATGGGGCATTGTATTCAGTTATGGGCCTGATGAGTAGAGGGGCACAATGACCTCTCTTGATCTAGATGTGAAGCCTTTCATGATAAGGTGGGCTATATAGAAGGTCTTTCTATCCACTTTGGCAGCGTGATTGTCAAAGGAGAGATTACCATCTACTTGGGTCCCCAAATCCCTAATTTACTTCTTCCGTACTTAATGGATTACTACCTATGTGGTAATTTGTGAGCACTTTTTTCCCCAAAGGGGATGACTATGCACTTTTTGGTATTTAGCTTGAGGCCATGGCTCTGGCACCAGGTATCCGTCTCTGTGAGACCCTTTTGGAGGATGCCTGTGTCAGCCAGAGAGTCGATTATGGCTCCCAGTTTGCAGTCATCTGCAAACTTGGTCAGCCATAGTCCTCCCGTGTTAGCCTGTACCTCGAAGAAGTATATACCGAACAAGAGAGGTCCTAGGACTGAGCCTTGTGGGACGCCACTTGTAACTGGTTTAGAGTCTGACATGACACCTGCAATTCTGACCATGTGGGTTCTATCCCTGAGCCAGTTTGTAACCCATCTTGTGACACAGAGGTTGATATTTAAGCTGGTACGCTTATTTATGATACCCGAGTGGGGTATTGTGTCGAAGGCTTTTGTGAGGTCCAGGTAGGCTGTGTGGACTACCTTCCCCTCATCTATGGCCTTGGTAACTGTTTCAAAGAAGTCAACTAGGTTTAAGAGACGATATCTGCCCTTAACAAAGCTGAATTGGATAGGGTCCACTGTCTGGAGGTTCCCAATATCTTTGTTTATGAGTTCCATGATGATATGCTCCATAGGTTTGCAGACCAAACTAGTCAGGCTTATAGGGCGATAGTTCCCAGGGTCTGTTGTGGCACCACCTTTGTGGAGCAGGACCACTGTTGCTGTACGCCATTTTTTGGGTACATATCCTGTAGTAAGGCTGAGTTTGAACAGTGACTTTATGTGAGGGTTCAGTTCTTCTTGGAGTTCGTATAAGACGCAGCCCGGGATACTGTCCAGTCCCATTGATGCTGTGTTTTTTTGCTTTGTAGAGGGCAGCTTTCACCTGTGCATCTGTGATGTCTGGGAGGCTACATTCTGTTGGGATAGACATTTTGCTCTTTTGTGGGGGGTAAGGGGGGGAGAAGTTTGCACTGAACCTGTCTGCCAGGATGTTGGCAATGTCTGTGGGTTCAGTGTATTTTTTGCCATTTTGCACTAACTCAGAGCATATCTGGGAATTGCCACCCAGATTCCTGACGGAACTAAAGAAGGCCTTGTGATTATCTTTAGCGTCTTGGGCAATTTTTCTTTCGAAGCTGGCCTTTGATGATTTTTATGAGGGATCGTAGTTTCGTGCTAGTACTGATCAGAGATGCCTTCCCTTTTTGGGATTTTCCTCTATCATGTAGTAGCTTCCTCCTTCTGTTGTATAGCTTATTTATGGTCGGGGTCCACCAGATAGGTCTCCTGCTTTTGGAGGAGTGAGTCTTGGTTTTATTTGGGATAGCATGATCCATGCATTGCTGTAGGTGCTCATAGAATGCGTTTGTAAAGGATTCTGCAGTTTGGGCAGTATTTTCCTCTGACCTGGGGGCTTTGAAGGATTTCACCTCGGTTTTGAGAAGTATGAAGTTTGCTTTTGAGAAATTTTTCACAGTGGTTTCCTTGGCTGGGGGTGGGGACGGGATATGGATGTCCAGTGAGATTAGTTTATGGTCTGATCTTACCAGTGAGGGGTTTACCTCTGGTGTGGAACATAGAGTCCCCATGTTGGTGAATACCAGGTCTGATATGTTGACCCATGTTGTGGGAGTGATGACCAGTTGTTCCATAGTGTTTGAGTTTATAAATTCTAGGAACCATTGGGCAAGGGTACTGGGGCTTGAGTAGTTTTCCCAATCAATGTTTGGGTAGTTGAAGTCACCCAATATTATGGTGTTTGGAGAGACCTTCATATTCTCCAATGTTCTCAGGAAAGCCGAGTGGGGTTCCTGAGATTGGGAGGGTGATCTGTAGCAGGCTACAAACTGAAAGGCAGGTTTGCCCACTGTTAGTTGCACATGGATGGTCTCCGATGCTTCATGCAGTGCCACTAACCTGGAGTTGTTGGTATCTTTGATGAATATGGATACTCCCCCTCCTTTTGTGTTTCGGTCTGAGTTTTGGGGCTGAAAAGCATGGTGTGAGTTATAACCTGGTAGTGCTGGGGTGTTCTCGGGAGCCTTGAACCAGGTTTCTGTTACTGCACAGATATCGATATTCTCCATACTGAGGAGAGCCTCAAGTGCGTGCATCTTGAGGTTTAGACTTCTGGCGTTAAGTAGCATTACCCTTAGTTTTTTTCTCCTTGTGTTGTCTATGGATGTGGGTTTGTCTTTTGAGCCTTGCCTAAAAAAGGCAGTATGGGGGTGGCAAGAGCCTTAGCAAGTATTCGAAAGCCCAGGGGTGACAGGTGCAAGCTGTCCCTAGCGAAGCAACGTGGCTTGTCGAGCATGTCATCCCAGGCTGACAGACACTGGATCCCCTTTGAATGACACCAATACTTTAGCCAATTGTTAAAATTGATCATTTTGTCTTTATACTGTGGCATCATTCTTGGTCAGGGCAAGATGCTACTCAAGGTCAGGGTCATACCGGCCTGGGCTACATGATCAGAGAGCTCATCTGTCTCTCCATGTAATCCAGGGATGTACGTCTCAGGTCATTCACACTAGCATGGACAATGACTGAGTCATATTTGTACTTGCTTTGGAGTGACCCGAGTGCTTGTGTTATGTGGCGGATCCTGGCACCCAACAGGCAGCTTACAGTGACCTTCTCCTTGTTCAGTCTGGTGAGTGGGACGTCAGTGTGCCTAACAATAGAGTCACCTATTACAAGTGTATTAGGTGTGTTGTTTAGCCTTAAGGGCTGTGACTGTGTAGCACACTGACTTTGTGAGCTATGTGCTACGTGGGTATTGTTTCGTGGTAGGAGTTGCTTGGATGTCTGCTTTGGAGGTCTCTGCTGCTTAGGCAGATTTTTATTTAGAGCCTCCTAGTATGTTTTTGCGTGTTTGGTTTGCTGATGCGATAGGTCTATGTGAGACTGGATTTGTGGTGTGAGTGGTTACCTTCTCCTCCTGACTGACTGTGCCAATGTTGGGTTGAGAGAATTCAGCCTCCAGTTTGGCTGTATAGTTGCATCTCTCTCATATATTTGTGCTTGTTGGGAGGAGGAGAGGGTGGTCTGTGTACATAAGGCAATTGTAACATTGCCTCAATAATCCCAGATTCACTAGCTGGACTGGAGAGTAAACCTGAAACTGTCTTTGGACATGCCAGAATAGTAGAAGGAACTGCTTATTGACTGATCAGAAAGGACCAATAGGGAGCCAAGTACTTATAAAGAGTATAAGAGGGTGTAGTGCTTTAGTTTGTTAGTGTTTACTTATAAGATTTGAGCAAGTGCAGGGCTTTAGAAGGAAAATAGAGTGCTTACTTTGAGAGTTAGAACAGTTTTAAGGGAAAAAGTGAAGAGTAGACTTTTTGGAGCCGGGAGTACTTTCAACCCGTTTAAGCGGCACTGCCCGACGCTACTGTGTGTGCAAGACCGCGCAAAAAGAGAGTTTCAGGGTTTTAAGAGGGAGAGAGAGATAAAGGAGTTTGGAATTGACCCAAAATGGCCAATAAAACTACAGTTTCTAGGCAGTAACCACTCCTACAGGGACAGGCAGGCTGCTCAGTGTTGACCACTGCCACTGGTGAACACAGACACTTCCTTTAGCCCAAGTAAGCACTGGCCTCCAAGAAACTTACAAACAGTTCAGAACAGCAACTCTGTAACTGAACTTTCTTTTAAATGATAGAAAGTGGGAAAATAGCAAGATTTTTTTTTTTTTTTATTTTTGTTTAAGGATAGCAGAGACGCACAAGTAACAAACTAGTCAGAACAGTGCAATAAATGACCCCAACATGTGTGGTAGGTCAGAGGCAGGTAAAATGCAATTTTAAGAAAAAACAATTTTAAATTAAGTGCAACACAAAAAATGCAATAAACAAGCTCTAGGTATGTTCTAAATACTTAACAAAAATGTTGTTGCTTCCAGTTTGTACAGAAAATAAAGATTTACAAGAGTTGATGCATTCTGCAAACCAAGTTAGTAAACATACTTTGCAGTGTGGTTTTGAAGCCTTGGAAGCATATTGCAGGGCTGCTATCACTGGGTCTGTACTGAGAAACTTGCAGGGCTGCTGTCACTGGGTCTGTACTGAGAAGGCATGCTTGGCTGAAAGAACAAATCTTGCCAGACCATGTCAAAGCAAAATTACTAGATGCTCCATTAAACCAGGAACGCTTGTTTGGCACAAAAAAGGTTGTTCTTAAAAAGGAGAAAAAAGTTAAATCTATGCAAACTGTTAAAGATTTCTTACAGGTGCAGCCACCCAGGTTCAGTGGGCCTGGTCCTTTCCAGTTCCTCCCAGGCCTTCTCAGTCCAAACTCAGAGGCCACAGACCACCAAGACTACAGTCTCAGGTTATGCAGAGATCTAAACTATGGAGTGCTCCCACCTCAAAAACAGGGAGTGCTAAGCCACTCCCTTATGGAAAAAGTTCACAATGACTTGTCTATCATCCTTCCAAGCCATGCCCACGTACTTGCACCCCAGGAAGAGAACTTGTCCTGGATGCAAAAAACTGGATGTCCATTACCCAGGACTGATGGGTCCTAAACATTGTATGCCAGGAATACAGATTCTACTTCCACTCACTGCCAAGCCCAAGCGGTTTGCCAGACCTTCCTCCAAACTAGTGAGCAGAGGCTCAAAAGCAAGTACTTTCTCTTCTCAGTACCAGAGCTATTCAACCTGTTCCACTAGAGCAAAGGGGGGACAGGGTTTCTACTCCAGACTGTTCCTGGTCCCCAGAAAAGATGGCTGTTGGCACCCTATCTTGGATCTGTCAGTTCTCAACACCTTCCTGGTGGTCCCAAAATTCAAAATGCTTACACTGCAACAGCTTCTTCCTATGCTAGCCAAGGACGCCTGGCTAGTCACCCTAGACTTAAAAGAAGCTTATCTGCACATCTCCAGAAGGGAATCTTGCAGGAAATATCTACGTTTCGGTTCTCTGCACTTCCCTTTGGCTTATCTACTGCGCCCAGGGCATTCACAAAGTGCCTGGCTTCAGCCATTGCGTACTGCAGGCAGAGAAATATTCAAATTTACCCATACTTGGACAATTGTCTGATTCAGGCGGACAGTCAGGAATTGCTACTTCAGCACCTGGCATTTGTAAAGAGACTCCTAACTTCTCTGGGGTACACCATCAACGAAAAGAAATCACAACTGGTGCCCAGTGAAAAGATTGTATTCCTGGGAGCAAGCTTGAACACAACTTCCCAGATGGCATTCCTCACTCCAGAAAAACAGGTTTATTTGACAAACTTCTTCAAACTAATGGCCACCAAAACACAGATTTCTGGAAGAAAAATACTGGAAGCCCTAAGGTTCATGGGCTCTCGTGCATTCTACTAATTCCATATGCAAGACTGCATATGAGGAAACTTCAATGGTACTTAAAGTCTCTGGTGTCAACATTCTCATGACCTGGAAACAGTGATTCCTATCATTCTTTGTCTAAGAGCAGAGTTCCTTTGGTGGGCAGAGGCATGCAACCACAATAAGGGACTTCGTTTCATTCAACCCCTTGCCATCCAAACCATGACAACAGATGCATCGGACTATGCATGGGGGGCTCGCATGGCAGGCAAATGCATTCAAGGGAAGTGGAGCCCAGGACAAATTCCCCTGCATATCAATCAAAAACAAATGTTAGCTGTACAGAATGCTCTGACAGCCTTCAAATACTGTATCCTTCCAGGATAACTCCTGATACAGACAACACCACAGTTATGTGGTACATAAACAAGCAGGGGGGAACTCATTCCTGCCCACTCTGCAGGTTAGCCATGGCCCTGTGGCACACAGCCTTGAGCAACCAAGTGCACCTGCAAGCTCAATTCCTGCCAGGCAAACATAATTCACTGGCAGATGACTTAAGCAGATATCTACTGGATCCACACGAGTGGAAACTGGAACCCAACTCATTCAAACTTCTAATCCACAGGTGGGGGACACCAGAGGTGGACCGCTTTGCCACCCCCCAAAACCATCAATTGAGCAAATTTTGCACCAGAAATCCTCACAGCAAAACATGGAAAGTGGATGCCCTATCCTTCACATGGGAAAACCTCTCAATTTCCCCCTTTCCTCTCAAAAGTACTACTCAAGATCAAACAGGTCAGACCAAGGACAGTCCTTATTGCCCCAGACTGGCCACGCCAGCACTGGTACCCACTCCTACGCAGTCATGACAGCAGTGCCACCCTCTAGCACCTACATCAGACCCCCCTCTCTGCTGTCCCAGCAGGAGGGACAGATTTTGCATCCACAGCTGCAAACCCTGAACCTTGCAGCCTGGCTTATCCCCTGAATACATCACCAGCAACACTCTGCAAACAGGTGCTGGACGTCATCCTTGAGGCCAGAAGGCCTAGTACTAGAAAATCCTATTCTGAAAAGTGGAAAAGACATTGTTCTTGTAGCCAGTCTCAAGGAAAGGACACAGCCGTGCCCACCTTACGTCCAATCATAGATTACCTAGCAGAGCTGCTCCACAGAGGCCTGTCCTTCTCATCCATTAAGATTCATGCCTCTGCTGTCTTAGCTCATTACAATACTGAGCCTCCTCTCTTTTCTCACCCTCACATCAAACAGTTCCTGAGAGGAGCTAACAATTTAATGCCCCCGTGGAGAGCTCCCACCCCTGCCTGGGACCCGAACTTTGTACTAGAGAAGCTCACGCTTCCCCCTATTGAGGCTGCTGCTGCAGCAGAGTTAAAATTCCTCTCTTGGAAAACGGCCTTACTTCTAGCCTTCACTTCAGCAAGAAGAGTGTCTGAGTTACAGGCACTAATGGCTGTGGAACTCTTCATTATTTTCCATGCGGACAGGGTTTCCCTCGGGACTAACTCATCATTTATGCCCAAGGTGGTATCCAGTGTGGCTTTAAACCAATCCATCCATTTACCAACCTTTTTCCCTAATCCTCAGAATAAAGGGGAAAGGATCCTGCACTTTTTGGACGTGCACAGATAGCTCAGGTTCTGCCTTGACAGGACTAAACCTTTCAGAAAATCTGACCAGCTGCTAGTCAGCTTTGCTACAGGGGCAGAGGGCAAAGCCATTTCAAAGCAAACCATTTCCAAATGAATAGCACACTGCATCCATTTCTGCTACAAACACCATGGAAAACCTACCCCACAGGGGATCCAGACCACATTCCTCTAGGGCTACCTCAACCTCTACAGCATTTTTCGGGAGACCCTACCAGGGATATCCTGGAAGCTGCAACCTGGAGTTCTGTACACACCTTCACCAAGCATTACCACTTGCCTATCTTTTATAAATCCAGAGCTGGATTTTCCACAGCAGTCTTACAAGGCCTGCTAGCCAGCCCTAATACTTCTTGACTGCCTCCACCCTTACTCAGCTTTGGGAATCAACCCAAGTGTGATGACTGCAACAGTGAAACATGAAGCACGTAGTACAGTTGTGTACACTTACCATAAATGTAGATGTTCGAGTGTATTCACTGTTGCAGTCCTGGTTACCCTCCCTCCAGCCCCCTGATTTTTTTTTTTCTATGCTTTCTACCTATCCTCTTTCTAGCTATATCTTATGGCAGTGGTTATTTTTTACTGGAGGTGTTACACACCATGTAATTGCTCCCTATTTTGGGGGCTTCTGACATCTGGGGCAAGATAAACTGATGTAATGGCATCGGCTGCATATTTTATACCCCTGACGACCTGATGTCATGGAAGAGGCGATAGCATCTGATGCAGAAATCCCAAGACACTGGTATTTGGGCCACCTGCAGGCAGATAACCCAAATGTGATGACTGCAACAGTGACTACACTCGAACATCTACATTTATTGTAAGTGTACAGAACTGTACTTTCCTTCTTGGACATTATTTGATGTATTACCAGAGTACAGATAATTTGTAATTCTAAGAATCAAATACAAAGCAAAAGAAAGACATAAGTACTGAAATATTCCATGTTAAAATGTGAGTACTGCTTGAGGGACACATTGGGAGTTCCATTTATGCAAATTATTTGCTGCAGTTTGCCAGCATTTTCAGTTTTGTTCACTCTAATGTGTCATGCTATAAACCACTGTAACTCACCAACTACAAGACTTGGCATCAGATTAACCAGAACACTTTCATACTGTAGTCTTACATCAGTCCTCTGCAGGGAATGGCAGTGATTGCTTGTCAGTTTGTCATCCAATGATCTTTGCTCTAAGAATATAAAAGCTTGTGCTGATGAAATCGAAGTGTATTTTTTTTAGTAATAATCATTCATGGCTACTTGGAAATGAATGCAGCGAACTTGTTAGTGTAGATTGGTCACTGTCATATGTGGTATGTATAAACCGTAACTATTGTTCTCATACCATGGTAGGTCAGTACACTGTCAACCTGCACATTTGTTATACTTTTAATCGGGGAGAAACATCCTAAACTGTGGGTGTGGTTGACAGTAACTTCTGGATTACGGTGATTCTTATAGTGTACTTTACTTACTAATTACAGAGAAACTGACCTGGGGGATGTGTACCTGTGCAATACATATGCATTTCCCACATAACCAGTTGGCACCTTCCTCTCAGCAGTTGGGACTGTACAGATATGAGAATCATGCTGATTGATTGACAGCTCTATTATAGTGTTAATTGATTTAAAAAAAAAGACACTGAAAAAACTTTTGCTGAACCTCAGTGGTATATTTCTTTGCAAGGGGGCAAGCACTTCTTCACCACCCATTTGAGGTAACACCCCCCCCCCCCACAGCCCCCTGAACTTGTATAACCATGGGGTATGTATATTTAACAATGGAGGAAAGAGAACTCTTTCACAAAATTTTCCCTGATCACTCAGCACTCTCTGAAAGTGTCACTGACAGACTGCCATTCAATTTGGATATGTGGAACATGTAGTATGTATGTTTTAGTGAGCAGAGTTCAGTACAGGGATGTCAGCAGCACATTCACACTCATTATCCTGCTTTTGTGCCCCACAGTTAATAGAAAATCTGCTGGGCTTGCATGTTTTGTAACTTGAGCAGTGTGTTTCTTTTCCTTTTCTTGTTAGCAGTTCGTTCAGTGCATGCCATTTCTAGGGGACTGGAACCTCCCTTGCTGTATTAGACCTGCTGATCACTGGGGAGTGCTGTTAACTAGGCTTCCATAGTCACAGGCAGGAGTGGTTCATAACTAACGAATTGACCGTGACTGTGGAGAACAACTCCTTACCATCTATATGAATGGGTCTAACTGTTAGACCATCTACTCCTTTTGGTAGGAGCTCAACCAGGTCACTGTATGGTAGGCAGGCTATGTGTGGCTGCAGATGTTGTTAGCACTGCAGTGTATATCGGGAGATGCCATTACATCTTACATGTGCTTGCTGTGCATTCAAGCTATGATGATGTAACTGCTCAGCAGTGATATGATAGTTATAAATTCACAGTGCAAGGCTGCAGGTTTTTGAAATGTACATCTGTGCTTGGGTGCTCTTAAATATGTGCCCGTTATCCAAAGTGTAGTTCTTGAGTCACATATTTGCAAACCATTGTCTACACTGTGGAACCCCATATGCATAACAAGCTGCCTTTCAGATAATCAGCGGAGTATGTTTTTTGCTCAGTTGTGCACATTTTGTCTATGCATCGTGCAGGGCTATGTGTTATGTAGCTTATACTGTGCATTAGTCCTCCACAGTTGCAGACCATATTTATGAACAACACTCTTCTCCGGATACAGAATATCTCAACTGCATATTTTTACAAAAAGTCTGAGCCCATAGTGTTTTGCTTTCAAATCTGATAAAACCAAGTCAAGCATAGATCTCTACCATCTTGATGCAGTCTTTTGTACCAGAAGTAAACGTGTCTGTGGGGCAGTTGTATAAGAGACAAGTCTTGCTTATGCAATCTCGCCTTTCATGTTCATGCTAGACCATGCATGACTTGTAAAATGGTGCAGTATTTGAATAAATTCCACTTTTTCATTGAGTTGGTAAAATTGGTGAAATATTCATCGTCATTCATTACCATTTCTGGAATATGTAGTCACTGTATCCATTTTGCCATTGTTGCATGCAGAGTTGCTGTATTTGTAGCATACTTGTGCATTCATTTTGAATGAGTACCTGTTACAACTAGAAACA
Organism: Protopterus annectens; assembly: GCF_019279795.1. Taxonomy (NCBI): domain Eukaryota; kingdom Metazoa; phylum Chordata; order Ceratodontiformes; family Protopteridae; genus Protopterus; species Protopterus annectens. The sequence goes on along the minus strand of NC_056735.1, from coordinate 1,730,222,484 downwards.
TTTTGTCAAGGAATAGGCCTGTATAACATATGCAGTCTAGACCATGACTTTCCAAGCCATTTCTGTAGCTATAAAAGTAATTTGATGGTGATTTACTATTTGCTTGATGTAAATCATACTTTTTCCCCACATCCTTAAGTTTGTCAGGCCCACCATATGTATGATGTGTCTAAACTTTTCATCTTGGACATCTCTGGATAAGCTTGATGCAGTTTTTACAGTTTTACAGAATGACCCAAGTGGTTTGGATTATGTCTGTTAGATACTAATCTATTTAATGGCCATTTCAAATGGTTAATGTGAGTGTTTGTTTTATCACTTTATCTTGGCTGTTTTTTCCCATACCTTCAAGACATGCGTATGTGCTTGACAAAAATACAGCTTTGTGTTTAATTTTACTGCTGAGTGGTGCATTGTCCGTAATGTTTGACATCAGTACTTGGTCATGTTTGGCCACATTTGTATTTAGTACATAAACATAAAGACTGTGTCTGGCTCTGAAATGTCTAGATTTGGCATATGCTGGCAAATAAATACTTGCTAAATGCAAATCCTCTCAACATACCAATTTTTCATTAAATACGTTTTCAGATTTCAGAGAAACCAACTCTTAGGCTTCGTTTTTAGAATACTCATTTTATTTCTCCCCAGTCTACTGATGTACATCTCCAACTCGACCAAAACAAGACTGGTTCCATGTTTTTAATTATAATCAAATTTGATATTTTCTTTCTTTTCATAAGTAGCTTTGACTTTTATCTGTTTTTTTCTGTACACTGTCATAAATAGGTTAACATTTTTGTATAGTATGTAAAAATGGATCCTTGGAGCACTCTCTTCTTTTCTCCCTTTGCAAACATGTAATTTGTACAGTCCCTGTTGAGCTCCCTTTCAGAACTTTTAACACAGGCTTCTTGTAAAGATTTATTTTCATTTTAGTCATACAAACTGCTGTTTGTATGTGTCCACATGTATGAGAAACACTTTTTTTTTAGTTTAAATGTAAATGAGAAGGTGTATGCTGGCTACCAGTGTACCTGTAGTAGGCTTTAGCTTCAGTGCTTTCCATGCTCTCAGAACAGTGAAGTATTGATCTGTTTCTTAAACTGTCAAGAAAAGTGTTTTGCCTTCTGTTGAATAAGTGGTTCAGCTAAATAAACCTAGGAAGTCTGTCTCTGCAGGGCATTTTGTTTGAGAACTGGAAATTGAGGGTATGAAATCTGTCTTAAACTAACATAAAAGGCACAGTAGCGATGCAGGCAGTAAACACAGCACTAACCAAAATGCAGGAAACAAATCTGAAAAAAACACTGCTTCATGAACTTTAAAATTCGGATTTATTTTGATACAAACAGGAGACGTGGTAAGCACCTTCACCTGGATAGGCTTCTTCAGACCAAAAGAACCCCCCCTCTTGTACACCCTTGTATGGCAAAAAAGGTGCTAAAAACAGATAAACCATTAAAGGCACAGTACAACTATCATGGTATACAACATAAATGAAGTGCTTACTCTAAAATACATTAACCATAGTAAAATAAAAACACCTATACCACTCATAGAACATGAATAGAGATGTATACAAACAAAAAACTGCATAAATTCATACCAATTGCACAACACTAACAATAAATCCTCTCATAGAAATGCTCTCATATGTAAAAAGCACAGTCATACATATCACTTCAATCTCCTGGACTTCAGGAAAGGTCTCTATGGTACTTTCTCATTCAGTCCAGGAAAAACATCTGCTCTAAGTCTAACAATCCATTTAGATTCAATAATCTCAGTTCTACCCCTCATACCCCCCCCCCCAAAACTAATGTGTGTAAGATCTAGTACTTTAAAACGAAAAAGATGTGTGGAATCATTAGACAAGAGATGTTTGGACAGAGCATTGACAGTGGAATGAATCCTGATCTGGTAGAGATGTTCCCTTATTCTGTCCCTCAGCCTCCTGTCCGTCTTGCTTACATAAAACGCAGCACAGGCTCCACAGGAGGCCAAATAAACAACATGTGTAGATTCACAGTTTGCATGAACTCTAACTTCATGGTTAGTGCCATAGACAGGGTGCCAGAAATGGACATCAGTGTCTGTGGAACAACAGTAGTTGCAACTACCATAAGGTACAGTACCAGCACATGTCTTGTCTATTGATTCCACAAATCTTTAGTTTTAAAGTACTAGCTCTTATACACACTAGTTTTAGGGGGGGGTGTGAGGGGTAGAACTGAGTATTGAATGTAAATGGATTGTTAGACTTGGAGCAGATGTTTTTCCTGGACTGAATGAGAAAGTACCATTGAGACCTTTCCTGAAGTCCAGGAGATTGAAGTGATATGTATGACTGTGCTTTTTACATATATTATGAGAGCATTTTTACGAGAGGATTTATTGTTAGTGTTGTGCAATTAGTATGAATTTATGCAGTTTTTTGTTTTTATACATCTCTATTCATGTTTTCTGAGTGGTATAGGTGTTTTTATTTTTCTATGGGTAAGTACTTCATTTATGTTGTATACCATTATAGTTGTACTGTGCCTTTAATGGTTTATCTGTTTTTGGCACCTTTTTTGCCATATAAGGGTGTACAAGAGGGGGGGTTATTTTGTCTGAAGAAGCCTATCTAGGTGAAAGCGCTTACCACGTCTCCTGTTTGGATAACAATAAATCCGAATTTTAAAGTTCATGAAGCAGCGTTTTTTTCAGCTTTGTTTCCTGCATTTTGGTTAGTGCTGTGTTTACTGTCTGCATCGCCACTGTGCCTTTTATGTTAGTTTATGTGCTTGGACTGGGTTTGGCACATGTAGCGTTAGTCCTGTGGGGAGTGATATTTCTTGGACTTATGAAATCTGTCTTATTTCTTGGTATGAACAAAGTATGTGATTGGTTTTACAAAACTTGCCAAAGTATGTTGCACCACATTTCTTTTTGTCGCTGGGGAAGGAGCCCTTAATGTTTTTAAGACCTTTGAGTTTCAGTGGGAAAGAGAGTGCATATTGAATAAGAAAAGCCCAAGTTACTGTGTGGCATGCATCTACCATTTGTAATTCTGAGGGCACAGGTTCTCATGTAAGGTATTGATACTTTCATTGTAGAATTAAAGAACTCTGTCAAACTGAGTTTCATGACTCTTTAATATGAGGTAGAACTTGGTGGTGCACAGAATTTGTATTAAATCAAGTGATTGTCGGTGGAGCTAGTGAAGTTATTGAGTTAACTGAAGAAGTAGGACTTTAAGTTATGTATAGTATCGAAAGCAGGAAAATGTTAAATGGGAAAATGAGCCCCAAGTGCCTTATGAAAATCAGCACAAGATGTAGTTATGAACTTGCATAAGAACTTCCTCATTGAATCTGTTGAGTAGAAATGTGCAAAGGAAATCATTTTGTTGGTGTGTGTAAAATGGGAATCAAGTTTGCAACTGAAAAGGATACACTTGGCTCAAAAAAAAAAAAAGCCTTGACAAATGTGTTTGTCATGCAGTAAGTGTGAAAAAGCACAGTATACTTGAATATGCCAAATAATTTGAGAAAAGATCAGTCAGAAATGTACACAGAGAGAGAATCTGAGAAATGAGGATCCATCAGGAATGTGGCCAGGGAAGATCAAAATAAAGTTGTGGAGTGTAAACTATACTAGGCCTAGTAAGTATAGTAAGTATTTTTGATTGTCAGTTCAGTTTAAGCCATACTGGAATTTTTTTTCATTATTTGTGTTTGTGTTGGGGAGGTGAAGTAACGGAGAATGGAATTTGTGAACTGCAAGAAAAATAAGACCTGTAGCATTTTTGTGAAAAGATATCCTGCACCTCTACCCTGACCTCTCTAAATATATCCCCACCACTATTCCATGTTCCCACTGCTTCTCAACATAGCGTTTTGTTGAATGTAAATTTTCAGATTGAAGCTGTTTATTTCTATTTCAGCTAAGCTTTTTAAGCTTTATGAATGTGTGACATCTGTTCAAACATTCCATATGCTGATATTGAGAGTAAATTAAAGACTTGTGCATCCAAAATGTCAGTCTTGGGTAAAACAGTATAGACAACATTTTTTTTGTAAATGGCAGGGTAGCAGAAATAAAACAAATGATAAATGTACAAAAATCTCTGAAATGCATAGGCATCAGAGATGTCGCTTGTATAAAGTGGAATATGTAGATGATTAAATAAATGTAAGATGAAAGATATTCCAGAAGTGCATAATTCGACAGCCAGTAATCATGGGGACATGTCACGGTTATTTCAGAAGTTTCAGGAGTGAATATTGGCCCAGTATTAGCTATTACTTTCATGGCAATCCTTGGAAACCTGTACTTATTTATAATGTGAATGTATCAAACCATCTGGTGATTAATGCAGAAGTGCACAATCAAGTTATCTGTAACCTTTCAAGCAAAAATGTAAATAATAATACAGCTGTGTGAGTTTGTGGTCAAGCAGGTCTCTCTCTCATCTAAATAATGCAAATGAATAGAGGCTAGGGGACACAATGTAAAAATAATTTGCCAAAATGAAAGATGTCCCAACAGTTGGTGAGACATTGCCAAGAAGCCTTAATAAACCTCTTTACAACTTCACAGAGTGGATCTACGTGTGAATGGATGGAAGATTTTGAAGGACCTTCTTGATTCTGAGCTAAAGAAAAGCAGGTGTTTTATCTTGCTAAATTGGCATTATCCTTATGTAAGGATCACTAGATATAAAGAAGTCCATTAATGCTATTCTAAAGATTTTAATGGAAGCCAAAAGTAACGCGTTACATTTGTACTTAATTGTTAACTTAAGTTTAACTTAATACGTTTTACTTAAATGGTCCAGTTTAGCCCTGCTGCACCCTGCTCCCTATTCCCACCCACCCCAATATTGTTAAATTTATACTATCCTAGCCACTCCCCCTCGTTCTTCTCAACCAGCATCTCACACATCACCAAGTGGCCTTCCCTCTCTACAACCCAACTTTTCTCCTTCCTTTCCTGCCAAATCCTGGTTGAAAACTGTGCCCTATAATTTCCAGGCCCCTTGCTGTGCTAGCATCAACAAAAACACTAGTATTTTCTATACTCCTCCTGATGCTCATCCTTTATTTCCTCACCGCCTTATGAAAACCAGTGCCACCACGAATTCCACTACCCAAAATGACAAACTACCACCTCGGACTTCTCTTACAAGTTAGCATACCTAACTCTCCCCCACACATACAAACCCTCATCCCCTTTACCTCATCACCCAATTAAAACCTTAAAATCTAATCCAAGGGGCAAGCACTAAGACTTATTCATAAATTTCTGAAACTCATAATCTATCAAACTGTCCAACTTTAACATCTCCCAGTTTAACTCTGTTCTTTTCAGTATAGACGGTCTGTCCTTAGACAAATCCCTCTCAGTGATGCTGTAAGCATGTTCAACGGCATCTTCCTGAATACCCTATAGACTCCCTTGCTCCCTCTAGGAAGGTCAGAATAAAATCAAACCATGCCCCATGGCTCTCCAAGGAAACTAGGTCCCTTATGCAAGAAAGAGAGAGAGTCTGGAAAGCCTGGACCAAAACTAAACAACCACCCCTTCTATTCAAATATAGACAACTTAAGAACCTTGCTAAAAAACAAAGTACAGAAGACAAAAAGTCCTACTATAACACTACCCAGCTCAGTAGCAAAACCAACCCTCAAAAGTTTTGGTCTACTCTAAACAACATCCTTTCTCCTGGTTGTCCCGCAAACCCCTCCCCTTACCTAAACACATCCCCACAGGGAATCGCTACCCTCCTCAATCACTGCATTGACACCATCCAAAAACTTATACACTCAAATGCTAACACTCCTGTCATAACTACCCCTCCCAACCCTACAAACCAAACTACCTTCTCCTTTCACCCTGTTCCTACTTCCTACATCAAATCTGTTCTTAAACTCAAACCCTGCACTCCCTCTTCTGACAGTCTACCTCCTACCTTCTTCAACCTTGCTGCTGAATCTATTGGCTGTCCTTTGTCCATATTAATCAGTAGGTCTGTTCAAGAATCCACCGTGCCTACCCTGTGGCAATCCTTCTTTACTATTCCTGTGCATAAAGGTGGGAACTCCTGACCCTGGCAATTACCGACCCATTGCCATTCTTTCTCCCCTCTCAGATACTTGAAAAATGCATTCACTCTCAACTTCATAACCACCTCCTCCAGCATAACCTTCTCACTTCCACTCAGCACGGCTTCCGTCAAAACCACAGCACAACCACTACCCTCCTATGCTTTACCCATACAATTGCTGAAGCCCTAGATAACAACACCCTCATATCCTGTCTCTTCCTTGACCTTTCAAAAGCTTTTGATACAGTCTGTCATACTCTGTTGCTATCTAAACTTGCACAGCTTAACCTGTCTTCTTCCTCCCTAGCTTCGTTCTGTAGCTACCTATCCTGCAGACAACAATCCATCAAATGGCTTTAATCCTTTTCACCTTTCCTTCCTGTCCCAACTGGAGTATCCCAAGGTTCCATCTTGGGTCCCCTCCTATTCAATGTATTCACCATTGATCTCTATACATCTTGCAGTCAGTCTTCTCTCATCCAGTAAGCTGACGACTCTACACTCATCCCTATCTCAAATAATATCTTTGAACTCCATGCCCTAACCCAACAAGTCTTTCTATCCACCGAAAAATGGCTGTCTGATAATCTATTTATTCGTAACCCCAAAAAGACCAAACGCCTACTCTTCCTTCCCCGATCTTTTACTAACCATAAGTCTACCTTTGCTATCAAGTCTTCTAACACAGTTATCCAACCCGTTACCCACACAAACCTCCTTGGGGTCGTCATTGATGATGAACTCATTCAACCTGCACATACTCCAATGTATAAAAGAAAAACACACCAGAAACTAGGGTTACTTTATCGTAACAAGAAATTTCTAACACCCAATGCCAGACTCCAAGCATTCCTCCTGCCCTCCCTCCTATATGCTGCCCCAGTACTCACCAGCATTCAAACCACAAGCCTGAACAACTCCAACAAACATACCACAGAATTGCAAAATTTATCACAAACACTCCATACAATGCTCATCACTGCATTGCTCTAAATTTTCTGCAGTGGCTCGAGCTCTCCCAGCAACTCCAACTATCTCAGTTTCAAATGCTGAATCGCATTTATTACAAACCTTCATCCTGCCCATCTCCTTTATCCTTTATATCTACCTATAAACCATCGTGAACCCTCCGTACATCTAAACTGCAGCTACTTGAAATATACCATCCCAAGAAAACTGTGGGCAAACTACTATACAAACATTCTGTTGCCCTTGCTTGGAACAAACTACCCTTAGACATATGTTCCATCACCCACTCATTACACGTCAAAAATGGAAATAAAGCATTATCTGCTCAACTCCCAGTCTTGCCCCTGCCAAGATCCAGCATAAGCTCCATCTCACCCTCTGTAAAGTAATTGGTTTCTGTCTCATCTCACTCCCACATCTCCATGTAAGATGGCAAGTGCTAAATGCTTTAATCAGTGAACATAAATTCTTGTGAGTTTTTATTTTCTATGTAAATAATATGTATATTGCCTGATGCATGCATTTTACTATGATGTCCTTCAAAAATGCAACTGCAGTCCTGACATATGGGTTGTCCTGCCTCAGGCAGCCCTTCGGTCGGCTGGATTCCAAAGTCTGGGTCCGGCGTCGGCTGATGTCGCCTCTTCCCCGACATCAGAGTGGCTGGGGTATAAAAGCATCAGCCGATGCCATCCTCTTTAGTCTTTCTTGCCGCGCGGTGCCCGAAGCAGAAGCAGTTCGCAAGTGCCGGCTGGCCAGCTCCTGTGTTTTCAGATACCGAAGTCATCAAAAAGCTAAGTACCCCGTTGGGGAACCTTTTCTTGCCTCAGCCGATGTCAGATAAAACTGCAAAAGTTAATAATTGCTTGTCTTGTGGTAAACTAATACCTCATAAGGACTTCCATTCTTACTGCCTTCCCTGCCTCGGCCCAGACCACGACGTCTCTGCCTGTGCTTGTTTCAATAAGCGCACACTTAGGCGCCGGGCAGAATTTGCTGAAAACTTTTTTGGGGAAAATTACTCCTATATCATGCCGTCGGAACTACCGACAGCACATATTTCCAAAAAACGGAAGGACCGGGACCGACATTCGCGGCCCGCGACTTCCACCGACACCACGCTGAAGCCTACCGCGAGTGCATCGGTCTCTTCGGATGGCGGTAATTCAACTGCTCCAGGCTGACGACACCACTTTACCGCACACTTCGGTCCCGGAGGCTACCCCGGTGCCAGTTGTTGATTTTCCTCCTGAAACCGAAGCCCAAGATTTGCCTGACACCATACCAGTGGACAAAGTTACTCCAGCACGTGGGGCAGCTAGGCCTCCTGTGTCTATGTCCATCAAGGCCTACACACGTGCTAAGGCTGCCAGCCAGGCTAAGTCTCACCCTCCTAAATCTTTTTCACAGGGTCCCACTTCTGATAAACAGATCATGACTTTAGCTGCAGATCTAATTTTTTTAATCAGGGGCTCTCAGGCTCATCCAGACAGAGGTTCTCAGCCGCCTTCAGACAAAAGGCCTAGAGTTGAGCAGGCAGATACCCTTTCCTCAGATGAAGCCTCTGGTGAGTCGGGCCATTCAGATTCCCAGGAAGGAATCCTTCCCGGCCTACGAGGATTCTGATGCTGATGAATCCATTCCCTCTGCCTCTCCTCCTGAGGATATTTCTTTCGGGGAAATTCTCCACTCCATGAGAGAGCATTTTCAGTGGCAGGGCCAGGATTTCTCCGATTCCAGGAAAAGGCTTCGGACTTTCCTTAAGTTACCCCAGCACAGGCCTTTAGCTATACCCCCAGTGTTAGATGTATTGGATGATGTGTACTCAGACTCCAGTACTTCTCCTGATTCTCTCCCTCCTGCTCCTGTCAAGCCAGACAGATATTACAGGGTTCCTGAAACTCATAAACATCTCTTTAAGGCCCACTCTGTTGATCTAGAAACTATTTCTCAGGGGCCCAAATGAGTGGCCACTTCCACGGCCAAAAATCCTTTGCCCGCAGACGGGTCCCTGGAGAGGTGGGGTAAAAAAGTTTATACCTCAACCACCCTTGCCATGAGGGCACTTAACTGTCTTTTTCATATGTTTCAGTATCAGGATTTCTTGATGGATGATTTGCAGAAAAAGTTAGCCTCTCCTGAGCCTTTAGATAGAAAGGCCTTGCAGGATTTGGTTCATAATACTCAGCAGGTTAGCAATCATTTTCTTCAGTGTGGTTATGATGCATTGGAAGCTTCATGTAGGGCAGCTATGACAGGGGCCGTCATACGTAGACATGCTTGGTTGAAAGAACAGACATTGCCAGATCACGTTAAAGTAAAGCTTCTAGATGCATCTCTGGAAAAACAATGCAATGAATCCCCAAATGATGTGGCTCTATCAGTAAGCCATTTAGCAACCCATTGGGTGACATAGGGATTAATGCCCAACTTAGTAAGTTTATCTATGATTCCAGAGTGGGGGATGGTGTCAAAGGCCTTGGCAAGGTCTAGATAGGCTGTGTGGACCACCTTACCCTTGTCCATGGCTCTGGAGACTGATTCAAAGAAGTCAATCAGGCTCAGGAGACAAGATTGGCCCTTCACAAACCCAAACTGGGTGGGGTCCAGTGTTTGAAGGTTGCCAATGTCTTTGTTTATAAGTTCCATGATAATACGCTCCATGGCCTTGCAGATAAGGCTTGTCAGACTGATGGGACGGTAGTTTCTGGGATCCAAGGTGGATCCCCCCTTGTGGATTGGGATAACTGTAGCTCTGCGCCACTCGGTGGGCACGAAACCTGAGGTGAGGCTATGATTAAACATGACACTTAGGTGAGGTGCCAGTTCATATTGTAGTTCATGTAGTACACAGCCCGGGATGTCATCTGGTCCCATGGATGCTGTATTCTTGGCTTTAGAGAGTGCGTTTTGTACCTGTGTGGCCGTTATTACTGGAGTTTGGCAATCTTCCGGTATTGAGATGGGCCATTTAGGGGGTGAGAGTGGGGTGAAGTTGGCACTGAATCGATCTGCCAGGATATTGGCAATATCCTTGGATCACTATATTTAATGCCATTCTGTTTTAGCTCAGAGCAGATCTGAGCATTGCCATTTAGATTCTTGACATAATTATAGAATGCTTTGTGGTTGTCTTTGGAATCTTTGGCAATTTTATTTTCATAACTAGCTTTGGAGGATTTTATGAGTCATCTCAGTTTCTTACTGAGGCTAGTAAGGGAGTTTTTTGCATCCTGGGATTTTCCTCTTTTCTGCAAAAGTTTCTTCCTTTTGTTGTAAAGTTTGTTTATGGCAGGGGACCACCAGATTGGCTTCCTTTTTTTGGAGGAGAGCATTTTGGTTCTATTTGGGATGGCACGATTCATGCATGAGTGGATGTGCTCGTACAGTGCCATAGTGTAGGATTCAGCAGTTGAACTTTCAGTTCCCGTCTGCATGGGCGTCATGAAGTTTGTCACTTCTGACTTGAGTAGCATGAAGTTGGCTTTGGAGAAGTTTTTTATGGTGGTTTCTTTACTAGGGGGTGGGGGTGGGATGTGGATGTTAAGGGTGATTAGCTTATGGTCAGACCTGACTAACAAGGGGGTGACCATAGGTATGGAGCATTGATTTCCCATGTTGGTAATGACCAGGTCTAGGATATTGGAGCCCCTGGTGGGACTATGGATTAGTTGATCCAGGGCGTTGGAATTTATGAATTCCAAGAACCGTTGCGCAAAGGTGTTGGGACATGAGTAGTTTTCCCAGTTAGTGGCAGGGTAGTTAAAATCACCCAGTATTAGGGTGTTTGGTTCTATCTTAATATTTTTCAGTATGTTTAGAAAGGTGTAGTGAGAATCTTGGGGTATGGTGGGGGATCTGTAGCAAGCTACAATTTGGATTGCAGTCTTACCTAGTGTTAGTTGCACTTGGAGAATTTCAGACACATTGTGTTGGCCAACTAGCCTGGTGGTGTGAATATCCTTGGTGAATATTGACACTACTCCACCTTTAGTGTTTCGGTCCTGGTTTGGTGGCCGAAAAGTGTGGTAAGAGTTGTAGCCTGGTATTGCAGGGGTGCTCTCTGGAGCCTTGAACCAGGTCTCAGTTACTGCACAGATATCGATGTTCTCCATTTTTAGGAGTGCCTCGAGAGAGTGCATTTTGAGGTTTAGGCTTCTAGCATTGAGTAGCATTACCTTCAGATTTTGCATGCTTGTACCTGTTATGGTGGTGGTTTTGTCCTTTGAAGTTTGCCTAAAAAAGGCACTATAGGGGTGGCAAGAGCCTTGGCCAGTAACCTGAATCCCAGGGGCGACAGTTGCAGACCATCTCTGGCAAAGCATCGTGGTCTGTCAATCATGTCATTCCAGGCAGACAGATACTGGATCCCCTTTGAATGACACCATAAGCTTAGCCAATTGTTGAAGTCAATCATTTTATCCTTATATTGTGGTATTCTGGGCGAAGGCAGGATGCTACTCAGGGCTAGGGTCATACCTGCCTGGGCCACATGATCCGAGAGCTCTTCCATGTCTCTCTTCATGTAGTCCAGGGAGGTACGTCTCAAGTCATTCACTCCAACATGGACAATGACAGAGTCATATTTGTACTTGTTGTGGAGTGACTTGAGTGCATGCGTTATGTGGCGTATCCTGGCACCCAACAGGCAGCTGACTGTAATTTTCTCCTTATTCAACCTGGTGAGAGGGACATCAGTGTGCCGGACTATAGAGTCACCTATGACTAAAGTGTTAGGTACATTGTCTTGCCTTAAGGGGTGTTGCTGGGTGGCACACTGGTGTTGTGAACTATGTGACACATTGGTTGTGATTGGTGTTTGTTTGCGTTTCAGCTTCAGAGGTCTTTGTTGCTTGGGCAGATTACAGTTAAGGGCCTCTGCATATGTGGATTTAGTGTTGCTATATGTGGGTGTTGGTGGTGCGGGTTTAGAAGGGCTTGGCATGTTCATTCCTCAGACATAATGTGTCTTATAGAAACCTGACTTAAACCCACTACTGCCTATAATGAGGTATTACCCCACGCTGCAACATAGACCGATTAGACCGAACAGCTAAGAAGGGAGGTGGGATAGCAGTTCTTTCCAAAATACATTGTAATAGAGATCCGCTTCAACTGCAGAAGTCCTCGTTACCAAATTGCAAATTAATAATAAGAGTATAAATATTGTCTGTCTACATTCCCCCAGGCAATAAAATAAGCACTTTGGAAGATATCCTCCAATGGTTTTCCACTACCTACCCCCAAGAAACCATTGTTCTTGATTATTTTAACACTGACTGATGCAACTGCTCAGCTGAATCCCCTGTCACCCATATAAATCAGTTTGAGTTCACACAAATAATCTTTCCCACCAGGATTAATAAATGCACCAACAGGGAAAGTATCTTAGATTGGGTACTTGTCAATAGATACCTAAGCTTGCATACAGCTGGTACTATCCCCAGTGACCAAGTGGTCATTCACTAACTTATATTAAGCATAAGGCAGAAACCCACCACAAGACTACATACAAAACAATCAGAAATAATTAACATTTCAATCCTACTAACTTCCTAAACAAACTTAAATCAGTCAACTGGTCAATCCTAAAACCACTAGAAGAAACCATAACTTAAATTCCTGAGCATCCTTGACTCCCATGCTCCTGCATGTACTATAAAGACTAAATCTAATACCGCTCCATGGCGCACAAAGGAAACTAAGATAAAAAATCAAACTTAGAAATATAGCCTGGACTAAATGGTGAACAACTAAAGCTCCTCTCGACCACGTGAGATATTGTCAACATAGAAATGATACAAAAAAACATAATGTTAAGTTGTCAATCTCGCCTTCATTCTTGCTTGATGGGTTCGGAGCCAATCCCTCGGCTCCGACTTGGCACTTGCTAAGCTCGAGAGTCACTTTTACCAGCTCGTGGCAGCCCCATATCCCATGATGCAAGGCGGTAAGTACCCAGATCTCGTTTGCCGCTTCGCTTATGAGGTCCTCCTTTTACCAGCTCCTGGTAAGTGATTTACTAATTCGCTAATTTAGCCCCTTTTAACTTAAAAACCCCTTATTGTTAGTTTTTATTTAGTTTTAATCTGTTTCTGACAGAAATTTGTCTGTCTCTTATTATTTTTTTAGTCAGACTTTACCCATCCCATCCCCCCCCCTGTTAGGGTGTGTGTGTGTGTTTGTAGTTATACCTTTTTGGTATATTTAAATTTAAATTCTTTGACTGGTGTGTGTGTGTGCTTGTGTTACACCATGTCAAAAGAAAGGGTCTCAGGCTTTAAGAAGTGTGACTCGTGCTGTCAGAAGATGTCTCTGACAGACGGTCACACTTCTTTATTGCCTGGGGCCTCTTCACCTGCAGGACTCCTGTGCTATATGTCATTCTTTCAGCCAGAGAGTCCTGCAGGAAAGAAGAAACAAATTAATACTCAGGGGCCTTCTTAAGCCGGAGGGCTCTCCGCTAAGTCGGCTCCACCTAAGACTGGCAAGTCTTCCAAGGCCCAGGCTTCTGTGTCAAAGCCTGCGGCCTCGGCTCCGACTCGTTCTGAGTCGAGATCGGCTCGGCTGGAGCCGATTCTGGCTTAACCTTCGGCACCGATGGCTATCGGTGCCGATTCTGCATCGACCACTTCGGTGTCGGCTCCGACCACCATGTGGCACAGGCATCGGTGTCGGCTCCGATCGGCTCCGTTACTTTGTGGCTGTATCGGCTCCGGCTGGAGCCGATGCATCGAGGCTACCTGTCGGCTCCGATAAGTTGTCTGCTCCGACATGTTCAATAGTTTCATCGGTTCCGATGGCTCCTTCGAGGAAGAGGTTGAGGTCTCCTTCCTTGGAGCCGATACTTTCGGCTCCGGCTTCACCTCTCCTCTCGGAACGGAGCCATCGGAGCCGATCTTCAAGGTCATCCAGGCTTTCGGACCATGACTTAGAGAGAGTGGTCAGTAGATTACTTAAGTCACAGGCACTGGCCCAAATGTTACATAGTCCGTCTCAACAGACGACTATTGGTCCACACCCCGTTACAGTTCCTCCTTCAACTCTACCCCAGAGCTTGGAGTTGGAGTCTTCGGGAATGGTTACTGCTACGGCTGAGGGCAAACTTAAACACTGTTCGGATGTCAGCTACCCTTACAGATCAAAGAGTTTCAGACATTCAGAGTCATGTCAGGATCATTCTGGTCAACAAGAAAGTACAGGCCAGAATGGTTCTAAAGGTATTAGGCCTCATGGCTGCGGCCATTACTCTTCTTCCCCTGGCTCGATTCTACATGCGCCTTCTTCAGTGGATGCTGTTCACACAGTGGTCGTACCAACAACTTCCAATGCGTCACCAGATTCTGGTGACACAGACTTGCAAAGATCATCTTGCTTGGTGGATCACATCTCCTCAGGTTCACCAAGGCAGGTACTTTGTACCCCCATCCCCGATAGCCACTGTCACCACGGATGCCTCCCTGATCGGGTGGGGGTCATTATCAGGGCAGGATGGTTCATGGGACGTGGCAGCCGCTCGAGTACCATCTGCACATAAATGTCCTGGAGATGAGAGCAGTGCTTTTAACGTTGCAAGCCCTCAACGACTTTCTTCCCGTAGGGACAATTGCAGTCCACACAGACAACATGTCTGTAGTTTGGTATATCAACAAACAAGGCGGAACCAAGTCCTACCCCTTGTGTCGAGAAGCGCTCAGACTATGGCAATGGGCGATCTCCTCTCATCGGTTTCTGGTAGCAACGCATATCCCTGGGAAAACCAACATTGTAGCAGACAGATTGAGCAGAGCTATTCTCATGCCTCACGAGTGGTCTCTCAAGCAATCTATAGCGGAAGAGATATTTCTGGAATGGGGTCATCCATGTTGCGATCTTTTTGCTACTCCCCAAAACAGCAAATGCCCAGACTTCTTCTGTCTCTTCCCTCTACCAGGCCATCCCCCCAGAGACGCTCTGACCCAGGATTGGCCCCAGGGACTTCTTTATGCCTTCCCTCCATTTCCTCTGATCCCTCAAGTTATCCAGAAAGCTACCGTTTTGAGAGCCAAATTGATTCTCATTGTCCCTTACTGGCCTCGACAAGTTTGGTTCCCGTTCCTCCATCATCACCTTTTGGTGCAGCCGTGGCATCTGGACCCAGTGCCAGATCTTCTGATTCACCAATCCGGTCAGCTGCACCGGTCTATCCCTTCTCTCAACCTCACAGCATGGTTGCTCCACTTCCTTCCTTAGCCAGGCTCTTCCTTTGATCTCTAACCCAGTTAGAGACATCATAGTAGCTTTGTTAAAATCCTCTACCAGGAGGATTTATACAAGCAAATGGAAACGTTTCTCTTATTGGGCTAAGGCCAAGAATATTGATCCTTTCACTGCCCCTGTTCAGGCAGTCCTGGACTTCTTAGCAGAGATTTTTCATGCAGGCTCCTCTTCTTCCACAGTCAGAGTTCAATTGGCTGCTATCTCCAACTTTCATGTCGGGGTCGCAGATCATAATATTATGTCCCATAGGCTCTGCAGGGCCTTCTTGAAAGGAATTTTCCTACTAAAGCCTCCAATCAGGAATCCTCCTCCTCAGTGGGATCTAAATTTAGTGCTGACATCCTTGATTCTTCCCCTTCGAGCCAGCTGTTTCTTGTTCCCTGAAATTTCTTTCTTGGAAAACTTTATTCCTAGTGGCTATTACATCGGCCAGGAGGGTGTCTGAACTTCATGCTCTATCGGTTCGACCCCTATTTGGTTTTCACAAAGACAGAGTATCTTTGAGAACTAATCCAACCTTTTTGCCTAAGGTCGCTTCAAAGACCAATTTGAATCAATCCATTGATCTCCTGTATTTTTCCCAAACTATTCAGACAGAGCTGAACAAAACTACATTATCTTGATGTCCACCGTCAACTTAGATATTATTTGGACAGAACAAAAAAAATGTAGAAAATCTGATCAACTTTTTGTTTCCTACGCGGATAATAAAAAGGCCTTCCTGTTTCTAAAGTGACCTTGTCCAGATGGCTTTCTTGGTCATCTCTGAAATTTATCTGCTCAGGGGAAAACAGCTGTGCTCAAAACCTAAAGCACATTCAACTAGGAGCTTAGCTACTTCTACAGCCTTTCAAGCTAGACTTCCTTTAGACACTATTTGTGCAGCGCCACTTGGGCCACTCCTCACACTTTTGTTTCCCATTACAAATTGGACTTGGCCTCCAGGGACAGAGCCAGTTTTGGCTCTACAGTCCTCAAGAGTCTGTTCCATTGAGCCACCCAGGATAGAGGTGCTAGGGACGCGGTCCCATCAAGCAAGAATGGCGAGATTGACAACTTAACATTAAGAAGTTATGTACCTACCATAAAGTTTCATGTTAGTTGTATTTTTTCGCCTTTTTTTTTTGGTACCTCCCTCCTTCCCCCAGGCCTGGACAGACCTTGTTATAAGAAATTATTATGCTGAAGACCATTCAGACCTGGTCCTTCTTCCATCCTGTAAGTTTTCTTTCTTCCTTTGGGAAGTGTTTTATGCTTGGTGCTATTGCCCTTTGTCATCAAACGAGATCTGGGTACTTACCGCCTTGCATCATGGGATATGGGGCTGCCTCGAGCTGGTAAAAGTGACTCTCGAGCTTAGCAAGTGCCGAGTCGGAGCCGAGGGATCGGCTCCGAACCCATCAAGCAAGAAAGAAGGCGAGAGAAGACAACTAACATGGAACGTTATGGTAGGTACATAACTTCTTATTTTGCTAGATAAAACAAAAACTATCACCAGAACCTCCAATTTAAACACCAGAACAATCCCAAAAGTTTTGGGCAGATATTAGACTACTTCATCCAGGACAATCTACTACCCCAACCCCATCAAACTACACTCCTAAATCCCCAGAAACTGTTGCCACTGCCTTTAATAACTTAGTGAAACTATTCAGTCCTTAACTAACCAACTTACTCTAACTCTACCACTAACACACCCACTTCTCATACCCCCTTTAACTTCCAACCTGTGTCTTACACTTTTATCCGATCCCTTATCAAAAAACTAAAACCAACCACCCTTTTGCTGACCTCCTTCCTGCAGAGTACCTACAAAAAGCTGCAGACGCCATAGCATTCCCAGTCTCTATCCTAATCAATAGAACACTAACTGATGGAACTATCCCCTCAATCTGGAAAATATCCCATGTTATCCCACTCCACAAAGGTGGAAGTTCAACAGAACTGTCCAACTACAGACCCATTGTCATTCTCTCATCACTAGCCAAATTAATGGACAAGTGGATTCATAAGCAGCTTATGGACTATCTCATTCCGAACGGTTTGCTTGCCAACTCTCAGCATGGCTTTAGGCCACATCACAGCACCACCTCCGCCCTCCTTTCTTTTACAAATACCATATTCCAAAATAGGAACAACAGGCTATCTTCAGCCCTATTTCTAGACCTGTTGAAGGCCTTTGATATGGTCAACCACAAATTACTCATCCATTCCCTAAAATCCATCTCCCTAGATAACTATGCTATTCAGTAGTTCCTATACTGACTGAATGGCAGACAACAGGCTGTATTATGGCAGGGCAAACTGTCCACCCTGCTACCTCTCACCCTTGGTGTCCCTCAGGGCGCTATTCTAGGTCCTCTGCTCTTTTTCTGTCTTCATCAACAGTCTTCATACTGCCATCCCTGATTCAACCTGCATTCAATATGCAGACGATTCTACCCTGATCTGTACAGCCTCCTCCCCTTTAGACCCGCAAACCTTAACACCTTAACACAAACACATTTAACAGAGTTGAAAATTGGCTCTCTAATCACAAAATGTTGTTAAATCCCAACAAAACTAAACTGCTCCTCTTTTACCCCCACCAGTAGATCCACCCCATTTTCCTTCTCCATAACATCCAACAACGGTACCTATATCTCTCCAGATGACCATACTAAACTTTTAGGAGTGATAGTGGACAATAATCTCAAATTTGATCTGCATATCAATAAAACTGTAAAAAAACAGTAAGCTCAGCTCATTATATAGAAGCAAACCTTTTCTAACTCCATTAGCTAGGACTGCAATTGCCCACTTACATCTACTCTGTACCCTTCTGTATGCCTCCCCCATACCCTCCAATTTGAGCAAAACTGACCGTAGTAAGCTCTCTGTTACAACCATATTGCCAGATTTGTCATAGGCTCATCATATAGGACACATCACTGTCAAAACCTCAGTCTTATCGGGTGGCAAGAACTCCCTAGCCTACTTCTGTACCACCCTGAAAATACTCCGGCACTCAAAAGTATCATAAAGCCATACAGTTCTTCAAGGTATCTAAGATCATCCAATAAACTGTTGGTCCAAACCCACAAAGCCATTAACTTAGCCGGCGGCTCCCTGTTTGCCATTGTCATTGGTAAAACTTGGAATTCACTTCCCTCAAACCTTCTGTAAGTCCCTTCAAAAAAGGCCTCAAACAGTATTTTAAAGTGCACTGGCTTTGTCCCTGTACTAACTCTGATTACTCACTACTTCTTCAACGCCTTATTTAAATTAATATTGTATGCATCTCTTGCTTATAATAGCTTGCTGCAACCTGTTTTTCTAAAACATTACATACTGTGTATATTGTCAGTACCTACTAGAGGGCTTTATAAATATGTTTGATTCCTATCTGTTATGTTCTAGCTGTGTTATCTGGAGCTTTTCTCCCTGGGCCTTCACTGAAAATGGACATGTATCCAGTTGGACTATCCCGGTCAACAAATGTAAAATAAATAAATAAGTAGTCAGCTTTGGCGTGGTGTCGGTAGAGGCCGCGGACCTCATGTCGGTCCTTATCTTTGCGTTTTTTAGACAAAACTGGAGTTGGAGTATCTGTGACATAATATAGTTACATTTTCTGCCAAAATAGTGCTGGGTGAACTCCGCCCGACGCTTAATGGTGCGTTTGTTGAATGTAGCACAAAAATTGTCCTACCCAGGACAGTCACCCAGAGAGAGCCCAGTGTCTGTTATTCTTAAAGTGTATTAGTTCTGGTTTAAGCACTTGGGCTTCAGGCCAGTTATTTTACATTAAGAAGGTTCGTGGTATGCACTCTTGTGGGAGAAGAGGCTGGACTCTGCCCTTCTGAGCTGGGAATTTCTGGTTAGAGGTTTATAGTGCCTGAATATTTGAACTGTATCTTACTGAAATTGGTACACCTTGTTTGCTGCATCTAGCTTTGTTTATATGCTTGTTGTTTGTTTGCTTGTTATTTCCCTGGAACGCTAATTCCACCTAATACGCGGCTTCTCAGCGCTTCTGTGGATCACTAGTGATATCTGCATTGCTTACTGTACTTATTTCCTTGTTTCACTTGAAAGAAAGTTACTGTTTGTCGTTTTTGCATTTAAGTTACCTGTAACACATTGCACTTAAGTTACCTGCCACTTGCTCACTAAAGCAATTATATAAGTCAGCACTAAAAATTAAAAGCACTACACCCTCACTCCCCACTGGCCCTTGTTTTCAATTATTAAGGAATTCCCAATATTATTCTAGCATGTCCAAAGGTCAGTTGTCAATCTCCTCTCCGGTCCAGCTGGTAAATCTGGGAATCTTGAGACAATGTTACAACTGCCTCATGTACACAGAGAACCCTCTCCTCCTCCCAACAAATTCCAACACATGTGAGAGATGCAACCATATAGCCAAACTGGAGGCTAAGCTCTCACAACTCAGTACTGGCATAACCAGTCAGGAGGAGAAGGAAACCACATTCACTACAATTCCAGTCTCACATAGACCTACCACGACAGCAAACCAAACACATAATCACACAAAAACATACTCGGAGGCTCTAAATAAAGATCTGCCTAAGCAGCAGAGACCTCCAAAGCAGACACCCAAGCAACCGCTACCCCAAAACAAAACATGTGCAACACATATCTCACAAAGCCAGTGTGCCGAACAGTCACAGCCCTTAAGACTAAACAACACACCTGATACACTTGTAATAGGTGACTCTATCGTCAGGCACACTGACGTCCCGCTTGCCAGGCTGAACAAGGAGAGGGTCACGGTGAGCATCCTGTCGGGTGCTAGGATCCGCCACATAACACAAGCACTCAGGTCACTCCAAGGCAAGTACAAATATGACTCAGTCATTGTCCATGCTGGTGTGAATGACCTGAGACGTACCTCCCTGGACTACATGAAAAGAGACATAAAGGAGCTCTCTGAGCATGTAGCCCAGGCCGGTATGACCCTGACCTTGAGTAGCATCTTACCCTCACCATGAATGATGCCACAATATGAAGACAAGATGATCAATTTCAACAATTGGCTTAAGTACTGGTGTCATTCAAAGGGGATCCAATGCCTGTCAGCTTGGGATGATATGCTCGACAAGCCACGATGCTTTGCTAGGGACGGCTTGCACCTGTCACCGCTGGGCTTTCGGATATTGGCAAAGGCTCTTGCTACCCCCATAGTGCCTTTTTTAGGCAAGGCTCAAAAGACAAACCCACCTCCATAGGTATCACAAGGGATAAGAACCTAAGAGTAATGCTACTCAACGCCAGAAGTCTAAACCTCAAGATGCACGCACTCAAAACTCTCCTTAGCATGGAGAACATCGATATCTGTGCAGTAACAGAAACCTGGTTCAGGGCTCCCGAGAGCACCCCAGCCCTACCATGTTATACCGCATACCATGCTTTTCGGCCCCAAAACTTGGACCGAACCACAAAAGGAGGGGGGAGTATCAATATTCATCAAAGATACCCACACCTCCAGGTTGGTGGCAAAGCACGAAGCATCAGAGACTATCCATGTGCAACTAACAGTGGGTAAAACTGCCTTCCAGTTTATAGCCTGCTACAGACCACCCTCCCAAACCCAGGAACCCCACTCGGCCTTCCTGAGAACACTGGAAAATATGAAGGTCTCTCCATACACCATTATATTGGGCGACTTCAACTACCCAGAAATAGACTGGGAGCATTACTCTAGCTCCAACACCCTAGCCCAAAGGTTCCTAGAATTTATAAACTCAAATGCTATGGAACAATTTGTTACCCCTCCCACAAGAGGGGAAAACATACTGGACCTGATCATCACCAACATGGGGACTCTGTGCTCCAGACCAGAAGTGTATCCCTCACTGGTAAGATCAGACCATAAACTAATCTCACTGGATATTCACATCCGAGCCCCAGCCCTGCCCAGAAAACCACAGTGAAAAACTTCTCTAAAGCAAATTTCACACTCCTCAAAACCGAGGTGGAATCCTTCAAAGCCCCTGGGCCTGTGGAAAATACGGCCCAGACCGCAGAATCCTTTATAAACACATTCTATGAACACCTTCAGGAATGCATGGATCATGCGATCCCAAATAAAACTAAGACCCAATCCTCCAAAGGCAGATGTCCTGTCTGGTGGACCCCAGCCATAAACAAGCTATACAATAGAAGGAGGAAGCTACTAAATGATAGAGCAAAATCCCAAAAAGGGAAGGCATCACTGATCAGTATTAGCAAAAAACTACGGGCACTCCTAAAATAGTCTAAGGCCAGCTTCGAGAGAAAAATTGCACAGGACACTAAGGATAATCACAAGGCTTTCTTTAGTTATGTTAGGAACCTGGGTGGTAATTCCCAGATATGCTCAGAATTAGTCCAAAATGACAAAAAATACACTGAACCCACCGACATTGCCAACATCCTAGCTGACAGGTTCAGCGCAAACCCCCCCTCCCCACCAAAAGGGCAAATATCTATCCCAGCAGAGTGCTGCCCCCCTGACATCTCAGATGCTCAGGTAAGAGCCGCCCTGTCCAAAGCAAAAAACACAGCATCAATGGGACCAGACGGTGTCCCAGGCTGCGTCCTACATGAACTCCAAGAAGAGCTAAACCCAAACATAAAACTACTGTTCAATCTCAGCCTTACTACATGATATGTGCCCAAAGAGTGGCGTACAGCAACAGTGGTCCCTCTCCATAAAGATGGTGCCTCAACGGATCCTGGAAACTATCGCCCCATAAGCCTGACTAGCTTGGTCTGCAAAGTTATGGAAAGGATCATCATGGACCTCATAAATAAAGATATTGGGGACCTACAGACACTGGATCCTACCCAGTTCGGCTTTAAGGGCAGATCCTGCCTCTTAAACCTGGTTGATTTCTTTGAAACAGTCACCAAGGCCATTGACGAGGGGAAGGTGGTCCACACAGCCTACCTGGACCTGCAAAGCCTTCGATTCAATACCCCACTCGGGCATTATAGATAAGCTCACCAGCTTAAATATAAACCCCTATGTCACTAGATGGATTGCAAACTGTCTCAAGGACAGAACCCACATGGTTAGAATTGCTGGAGCCATGTCAGACTCCAAACCAGTTACAAGTGGTGTCCCACAAGGCTCAGTCCTGGGACCTCTCTTGTTCGGTATATATTTCTCGGAGGTACAGGCCAACACGGAAGGACTGTGGCTGACCAAGTTCGCAAATGACTGCAAACTGGGCGCCATAATCGACTCCCCAGCCGACACAAGCATCCCCCAAAAGGGCCTCATAGAAACAGACAACTGGTGCCAGAGCCATGGCCTCAAGCTAAATGCCAAAAAGTGTATAGTCATCCCCTTTGGCAAAAACAAAGTGCCCACAAATTACCACATAGGTGGCAATCCATTAAGTACAGAAGAACTAATTTGGGACCTGGGGACCCAAGTTGATAGCAGTCTCTCATTTGACAACCACGTGGCCAAAGTGGTTAGAAAAACATTTTATATAGCCCACCTAATCATGAAGGGATTCGCATCTAGATCAGGGGAGGTCATTGTGCCTCTTTACTCATCCCTCATCAGGCCCATAATTGAGTACAATGCCCCTTTTGGGATGTACCTTACCAGACACCTGCAGCAACTGGAAAGACCCCAAAAGTACCTCGCCAAGAGGATCAAAGGGCTCAAACAGATGCCATATGCTGCCCGGTTAAAGAAACTCCAGCTCTACTCAGTGGCTTTCAGAGGCGATCTGTGCCTGACGTATAAAGCCATGTCCAACCCGGAATTAATGGACATGCTGCACCTCAGAGAATCCAAATCCCATTGAGCTACGTGCTCGAGAGATTTGAACCTCAGCACTGAAATAAATAGGACATGCTGGAGGGACAGATTCATAACCCAGAGGCTCCCTTCACTCTGGAATAAAATCCCAGTCCAGGTTAGGCAGAGTCCCTCATTGACTCTCTTCAGGAATCTTGATGAGTGGATGGGAGATCGTAGGTTTACCCCGGGTATCATTTCTGTGTCAGTTAGACAGAGGCACAGTATTCTAACCTCGAAAAAGGGCACAGCAAAATAATTTTAAAATGGGTGGCGAAAGCCAAACACATTCTGGCTAGGCTTATAAATGCCCTAGGGCAGATAGCCTAGTATGAACCTATGAACCTAAGTAAACACTCAATGCCCTTAAGTGACAGGGAGCGAAAAGAGACTTGAAAACACCGTCCAGCAAATATTTGTGATTTAGTACTGTTAGTCATGTATATGTTCATAGGTAGGTACTAGGCTATCTGCTTGAAGGCATTTATAAGCCTTGCTAGAATCTGTTGGCTGTCGCCACCCCCTTAGATTAGTTCCCTGTGCCTCTGTCCAGCAGAGCCACTGAAGTGATCCCCGGGGTAAACTTTGTTTCCCATCCACTCGTCAAGGTTTCTCTTGAAGTGTGTTAGTAAGGAGCTCTGCCTAATGTAGATTGGAATCTTGTTCCAAAGCATGGGAAGTCTCTGGGACAAGAATCTATCACTCCAGCACATCCTATTTATTGTTGTGGTGAGGTTTAGATCTCTAGAGTGTGTGGTTCGAGGGGATAAAATTTTCTTTAGGAGGAGCATGTCCATCAATTCTGGGTTGGACATGGTCTTGTATGTCAGACAGAGATCACCTCTGAGTAGGTGGTATGCCACTGAGGACAGCTGGAGTTTCTTCAGTCGAGCTACATAGGGCATCTGTTTGAGGCCAGTGATCCTCTTGGTGAGGTACTTCTGTGGTCTTTCCAGCTGTTGCAGGTGTCTTGTAAGGTACATCCCAAATGGGGTGTTGTACTGTATGAGGGGTCTAATGAGTAGAGGGGTACAATGACTTCTTTCGATCTGGATGTGAACCCTTTTGTGATTAGGTGGGCCACATAGAAGGATTTTCTAACCACTTTGGCAATGTGATTATCAATGGAGAGATTACTTTCTACTTGGGTCCCCAGTTCCCTTATTACATCTTCCATATTTAGGGGACTACCACCTATGTGGTAGTTTGTGGATACTTTGTTTTTTCCAAAGGGGATGACTATACACTTTTTGGCATTTAGCTTGAGGCCATGATTTTGACACCAGGTATCAGTCTCAATGAGACCCTTTTGGAGGATGTCTGTGTCAGCCGGAGAGTCAATTATAGCCCCTAGTTTGCAGTCGTCTGCGAACTTGGTCAGCCTTAGTCCTCCTATGCTTGCCTGTACCTCTGAGAAGTATATGCCGAACAGGAGGGGTCCTAGGAATGAGCCCTGAGGAACACCACTTGTAACTGGTTTAGAGTCTGACCTAGCTCCCGCAACTCTCGCCATGTGGGTTCTGTCCATGAGCCAGTTGGCAACCCATTTTGTGATGTAGGGGTTTATGTTCAGGCTGGTGAGCTTGTCTATAATACCAGAATGAGGAATGATGTCAAAGGCTTTTATGTAGTCTAGGTAGGCTGTGTACCACCTTTCCCTCGTCTATAGCCTTGGTTAACTGTCTCAAAGAAATCCACCAGGTTTAGGAGGTATGATCTGCCCTTAAAGCCGAACTGGGTAGGGTCCCGTGTTGGGAGGTTCCCAATGTCTCTGTTAGAGTTCCATGATGATGCGCTCCATAGCCTTGCAGACCAAGCTAGTCCGGCTTATATGGTGGTAGTTCCTGGGGTCTGTTGTGGCTCCACCTTTGTGGAGCAGAATAACTGTTGCTGTGTGCCACTCTATGGGTACGTAACCTGTGGAGAGGCTGAGTTTTAACAGTGTGTTTCGGTGAGGGTTAGTTTGTCTTTGAGCTCGTGTAGGACGCAGCCTGGGACACCATCCAGTCCCATTGATGCTGGCTTTCTGGCTTTGGAGAGGGCTGTTTTAATCTGTTTGTGATTTCAGGGGCTCTACATTCTTCTGGTATGGTTATGGGCCCTTTTGGGGGTGAGAGTGGGGTGAAGTTTGCGCTGAACCTGTCTGCCAGGGTGTTGGCAATATTGGTCGGTTCAGTGTATTTTGTGCCATTCTGCGCCAACTCCGAGCAGATCTGAGCATTGCCACTTAGATTCTTGACATAGCTAAAAAATGCCTTGTGGTTATCTTTGGAGTCCTTGGCAATTTTTCTTTCGAAGCTTGCCTTGGATGATTTTATGAGGGATCATAGTTTCTTGCTGATACTGATCAGGGATATCTTCCTTTCTTGGGATTTTATACTTTTCTGTACTAGTTTCCTCCATCTATTGTATAGCTTGTTTATGGCAGGAGTCCACCAGACTGGTTTCCTTTTCTTGGAGGAGTGAGTCTTGGTTTTGCTTGGGATAGCACGATCCATGCATTCTTGTAGGTGCCCATAGAATGCATTAGTTATGAAACTTCCCACCTTGGTCTTAAGTAATGTGAAGTTTGCTTTTGAAAAGTTTTTCACGGTGGTTTTCTTGTCCGGGGGTGGGGGCGGAATGTGCATATCCAAAGTGATTTGTTTATGGTCAGATCTAACCAGTGAGGCGTTGACCTCTGGTGTGGAACACCGGTCGCCTATGTTGGTGATGACCAGGTCCAATATGTTGTCACCTCTGGTGGGAGTGTTGACCAGTTGATCCAGGGCGTTTGAGTTTATAAATTCTAGGAAATGTTGGGAAAGGGAGTTAGTACTTGAGTAGTTCTCTCAGTTAATATTTGGGTAATTGAAATCACCCAATATTAGGATGTTTGGTAGGACCTTTATGTTTCCAGAAATGCGGAATTGGGGTCCTGGGACATGGTGGGTGATCTGTAGCAAGCTACAATTTGAATTGCAGTTGTGCCCGTTGTTAGTTGTACTTGGATGATTTCTGAAGCATCGTGCTGTGCCACTAACCTGGAGGTTTGGGTATCCTTGATGAAGATGGATACACCACTGCCTTTTGTATTTCTGTCCGGGTTCTGTGGCAGAAATGTATGGTATGAGTTGTAGCCTGGTAGTGCTGGGGTGCTCTCTGGAGCTTTAAACCAGGTGTCTGTTACTGCACATATATCTATTTTCTCCATACTGAAGAGTGCCTCGAGTGCATGCATTTTGAGGTTTAGACTTCTGGCATTAAAGTAGCATTACCCTCAGTTTTTTGTTACTTGTGCTATTTACGGCGGTGGGTTTGTCTTTTGAGCCTTGCCTAAAAAAGGCAGTACGGGAGTGGCAAGAGCCTTGGCCAGTATTCGAAAGCCTAAGGTTGACAGGTGCAAGCCGTCTCTAGCAAAGCAGCATGTCTTGTTGAGCATGTCATCCCAGGCGGACAGACATTGGATCCCCTTTGAATGACACCAGAAACTTTGCCAATTGTTGAAATTGATAATTTTTTCTTTATACCATGGTATCATTCCTGGTGAAGGCAGGATGCTACTTAGGGTCAGGGTCATACCAGCCTGGGCAACGTGATCAGGGATCTCTTCCATGTCTCTCTTCATGTAGTCCAGGGAGGTATGGCTCAGGTCATTCACACCAACATGGGCAATGACAGAGTCATATTTGTACTTGTTCTGCAGTGACCTGAGTGCTTGTGTTATGTGGCGGATCCTGGCACCCAACAGACAGCTAACAGTAACCTTCTCCTCAGTCAGCCTAGTGAGTGGGAAGTCAGTGTGCCTGATTATAGAGTCACCTATTACTAGTATGTTGGGTGTTATTTTGCTGATTGCATGGCACACTGGTTTTGTGAAATGTGTTTCATGGTTAGTGTTGGGGGTGGAGGCTTCTTGGATGTCTGCTTTGCTGGTCTCTGTTGCTTTTGCAGATTTTTATTTAGAGCCTCCAAGTATGTTTTTTTGTATTTATGTGTGTTTTTTGCTGGTGCTGGTTTAATGGGTCTATGTGAGACTGGTGGTGTGATGCAAGTATTTCCTTTCTCCTCTTGACGGTCTGATCCAGTCTTAGGTTGAGAGAGCTTAGCCTCCAGTTTGGCTGTATAATTGCATCTCTCACATGTATTAATGTTTTGTGGCAGGAGGAGAGGGTTGTCTGTGTACATGAGGCAGTTGTAACATTGCCTCAAAATGCCCAGATTAATCAGTTGGACTGGAGAGTACACCTGAAACTACCCTTTGGACATGCCTGGATAGATACAGTGAACTGTTTTACTGAATGGCTGGTAAGGTCGAATAGAGAGCCTTGTCCTTCTGTGCAGTATAGGAGGGTCTAGTGCTAGGGTTTATAAGTTCTTGCTATGAGTTTTGAGCAAGTACTGTTCTGAGAAGTGAGTGGCTTGAGTGCTTAAATTCAAAGTCTGTGTAGTTCCAAGGGAAAAATTGAAGATGAGACTTCGTGTAGCCGGGAATAGTTATACCCTAGCTAACCGGCGCTGCCCGGCACGCAAAACCAGGCAAATGTGTTTTTTATAGCAGGGAAATGAAAGAGAGAGAAAGTAGCCCAAAATGGCCAATAAACTACTAATTTCTGAGCTGAAACCACTCCTCCAGGGACAGCTAGGCTGCTCAAAGCTCCCCTATCTCACAGGTGAACAGAGAAACTTCCTTCTATCTAAGTAAGGTATGGGTAAACACAGAGACTTGTAACACAGTCCTGAATTCAGCACTAACCTGAAAACTGGACTATACTAGCTTAGAAAGGCGGGAAACAAGTATATTTTATTTTTTTTCCAGAAAATAAAGCAGATGCAATCAAAAAAACACTTTAAATGCACAGAAAAAGATACTTATTGTTATATATCTCAGATCAGAGTTGTAGTCAATGCCCCTAGTAATAAAGTAGGAAGAAACAGAAATACAGTAAAAGCAGATGAATAAAGTGCAATTTTTTTTTGTTAAAGTGCAAGGAGAGAGGAAAGAAGAACCTAAGTGGATTGGCCTTCTCAAATCTTCTCTCTCTATTAAGTAGAGTGAACACTAGACTTGGAATATGATCTCACTGTACTCTAAGTGAGCAAATGAGATGGACCCAGGAGGAGTGTTCTAATACAGACTTACAGGAGGGGGCGGGCAATTCCAGAGCCACCAACACAACTGCAGAGGGTTGCACAGCACACTATTCAATGAAACACATATGGTATTGTATCTTAAGCATCATTGTATTAAAAACAGATGCGAGTCCAGCCACATCTCATGAAACTAGCTAACCAAACCTGCAAATATTGGATGGATAGACAGTGTTCTTGTTTGTACTGGAGTGACTGACCATACCACTGATAACCGACTGAAGAATGCCAGTACTGTCCACCACTGCAGGAAAGATAATAGCATTTCATTCTGTAGATGGATTGAGGACCATATATTTGGATGACCATAGACCATGATAGATGATTACTTTTATGCCTCCAGATATTAGAGGAGGAGTTCAGACAGATTGCTTTACAGAAGGACTTTGATTTTATGTGCAATAGTATATTGGAATGCAATGGAGGACTCTCTCCCCAGCATTGACTGTACAAGGTAGACCTAGACAAGATATTGGTACAGTTCAGTGATGTTGTTTTAACCTACTGATGATAAAAGCAGCCCATGAGTGGCATTCAAGATGATATGGATACCTGTAGTGCCCTTTGTAAGGCTTTGACTGTTGAGAGGGAATGAAGTAGTGTTTTGAATTTAAATGTGTAATGCTGCTGTTTCTGGTTCACATCCTGGAATGTTGTTGATGAAAATTGATCGAGTATTATGCATATTTGTTGCAACATTTATATTTTTAATTCAGGCTTTTTGAGAAGGTGCATTGACTTTATAATTGTATAACAGAGGAAAAGAGGAGTGCATGTTTATGTATGCAAAACTTTCTAATCATAGCAGTTGTACATAATTATATGCATTGTTTGTCATGTGAACATGTAATGCTTCATATCCTGAAGTGATCTTACTTGTGCATAACCAAATGTGTGAGCTAGGTGAGCGTTTTATGTTCAATTGCATGCTGCTGCTGTTAGTGCTCATGCATA
This sequence comes from Protopterus annectens, assembly GCF_019279795.1. Taxonomy (NCBI): domain Eukaryota; kingdom Metazoa; phylum Chordata; order Ceratodontiformes; family Protopteridae; genus Protopterus; species Protopterus annectens. Next base: position 1,730,193,277 of record NC_056735.1, on the reverse strand, counting down.
AGAGTATAGTTTGGGAGCAGTAAATCGCATGAGGCTACTCTTTGGTTTAGCATGTCTTTAGTTAATACTATTAAACAAAGTATGTGGGACACAGCTGTCATGATTGCCACAATACAAATCCAATTATCTGTTGCTGGGAATATAAACCTGTTGATCTCTCCAACGATAATTTAGTCAGTCTTTACCTGCAGGATTTAGTGGGCCATACATACTCAATTCATCAGATGTAATTTTTTCTAGATACATTTGCACCTCTTCCTTCCCACAATACCCTACTTTTTGTCTCCTCTGTCTTCTAGTTTCTTCTTCATGCTAAACATGTACTATTGGATTCTAATAGCCCCAAAATGTGATTTTATTTTTTCACTTTGTTCTATTTCCTTGCAGGTATTGACTATAGGTCAGTGATCTCATTCACCACTTATTTGCTCTCCTTTGTTGTAGTTTGAGAATTGCTACAATCTAAAACACATCTTTGCCCTCTGTTGGGGGCACTGCTGCCCTTGAATCTCCTAATGAGGCTTTTGTTTCTCTTATACAAGACGCGTGATTGATTTTCTACCTCCGCTACCTATTTGTTAGGAATTTGATTCTATTTGACCATTATGACTTTTAATGGGTGTGGCTGTGACAAGACTATTACTCATTCCAACAGTCACGACTAAAGCATGCATTGCTTGGGTCCTGAGTATGTCAGAACTTGTGATGTATTCTCAAATCTTAAGACTCCTTTTAAGATGTAGGAACAAAACAGCATTGCAGTTTTAGTCTAGATTTTATTTTGTTTTTGTTTACCAAGGTAAAGAGCTAATCTCCATTGACCTTTTTTAGATTCAGCCCGGGAGCACACTCTGGTTAAGTGATTTGCTCAGAGTCACACAGGCAGTGGAAGTTGAGGAAGTCAAACATTGGACCATAAGAAACCGCTCATTAACAGCTCCCTAGTCCTGTCTGCCAACTGACAGACTTTGAAGAGAAATCTCAGTAAGGTCCTTGGTCATCAACAGTTGGTTTTGTTTATAATGGACAAAAGGCATCTCACTCTCTCTTTCTAGTTGTCCATTGAAGTCAGGCCTTCTATGTCTATTCAGTTTAAGAAACTGACTTTTTGTAAGAGTAGCCATGTCTGTACAGCAGTCTGACATTAATGTCAACTTGCCAAGTCAGTTAAAGCTCTGCATTATTCTACAGAAAAGGTGTGCTTGCTCATGGAGTAGCAGATTCCACTCTTGTTGCTTCTGATCCTTTAGCTCTTGTGTGGAATCCTGCTAAACATCAAAAATCTCAGGCTATATCCATTAAAACTTGAGCATGAGGGAGTCATGTGTTCTCTCCTGTGGTTTGATGGTCTTCTGTTAAACTGGTCCTAGTTACTGGGTTGTTGTTGGGACTTCAACAGAGGCAGAAAGCTTCTCTCCCTACCCTTTCTCTTTTGAGAGGTATTAAGATAGAGCTGATGGTGTCAGTTTTTCTCTAGGAACTTTTTTACCACAAGTTTTTTGGGTTCTGCACTTCAGCTGTCTGAATGCTATTGTGTGTGCTCTCAGATCATCTGCTTGGATTAGTTTTTCTTATGTTATCTGTTGATGGACACAAGTGCCCTTGTACAGTGTTGGACCCACTTCTTCACATTACATTTAGCACCAAGTTGCCTTCAGGGGTTTTGATGTTGGCCTGCACTGTGCAGCCTCCTCTTGCTGCCTTAACTTTGATCTCTACAGGTTGTACAACATCAATGGCCTACCCAGAATTGGCTAGGCCAGCACTGGATGAACCACTGCAGGCTACACCGACTCCACCTGTTTTAAGGAAACCATCATCTGTTTTGCCATTGGCTGCCCCTTCTTTGGTGGTTTCTGCAGAGCAGGTACTGACCTCTACTCTTGGGTTTGCAGGATTCTCAAGTACTACTGGCCAGGCCCCCCCTCAGATGTGGTCTATGAAGGACCTTCAGTCCTAGGCCAACTGAGTTTTCATCTTTTGATGCAGAAGGCTCCCCAAAGAGATTGAGAGAGAGCAGAAAAAACTTGCTATATTAATAATTTGATGGAAGATAACAAGGAGTCTATCTCCTCACTATTATCTTTGGGTAGAATGAAAGCCAGTTAGATTTTATAATTTACAAGGGAAGGGGGTAAATGGAATTCTCAAGAGTTTTCTTGTCTGTAATACAAAGAAAACTGCAAGATGCATTGAACATTCTCCTGGGTGATTCCTCCTTTTGTTGACATTAGTGGTAATGCAATCAATTTAGCATGAAACAAAAGGAGCATTGAGGCTTTATGTCCGAGGAAAGCAGATATGATCCTTGGGTCCCTGGCGATTGCACTACTTGGATGAGTATGACTGTTTCACTTTGTCCTGTGGAGAAATCTGGCTACTCAAAGATCTCTGTCCATTCCCAAACAAGGAGCCTGGTTTTGGTCAAGGTAGGGAAGTGGACTTTCGTATCTTCAACATTGCGTCTCAGAATTATTTTATGGGGATTATGCTTTTTCAGAGGGATACTTCAGTTTTGCATACTTCTGAATAACTTTCAGGTAAGCCAGTGAAGGAGAAGCTTCTCAGTCGGTCCTCATCAGTCAGCAACCTTATGGCCCACAAACAACATTGGAAAGTCTAAATCCAGACAGGTGAATTGACTGCATGTGACATAGCAGGCTGCCTGATGAACGGCATTAAACATGTATTGTTGGACTTGTTCCTACAACTGTTCACTTGAGGTTATCCACTGGCTTTGTCCCCAAGGTTTTGTGTACGGCAATTGTGATGACACTTCAAGTGCCAACCCAGTACAGGCCTTATGAATTACAGACCCATGAGCCTGATGAGCATAGTCGATAAGGACATGGAACAGGTCATAACAGATTTGATAACTATGATGTAAAAACAATCTATAAGACATGACCTCCAACAGTTTGGCTTTAAGGGTAAATCCTGTTCAATAATAGATCTGGTGAATTTTTTCGATAGGGTAATTCAAGCCATAGATGGTGGCCACTGTGTTTATACAGTGTACTTATCTCTTGCCAAAGCATTTAAAACAGTACTGCATGCCAGCATTATCAACAAGCTGAACTGCACTCCAAATTGATCCCTGTGTAGTTAGATGGATTGTCAACTGGGTGATGGATACAACCCACACTGAGGTTGAAAGGCCTGTTTTCAGTATGGAAGTAACCAGTGGGATACCATAAAGATCCATGCTGAGGACCTCTGCTGTTCAGCATGTACTTCTCTGGTCTACAAATCAGAACTGAGAAATTTTGGATCTGTCAGTTTTCATTAATTCTTTAAACATTGGATTTGGATCCAAACCTTTGATCCCATCTCTGCCATTACTACAGCTTGTGGCCAACTGAAACACACTAGCTCCTCCCTACCCATAATGCATTAGCCCCTAACATACCTCAGATCTCATTTGCTGCTTTTCATGAATAGACATGGTCAGCTTCGCTCTGGAGCGAATTTAAAGATGTTTTATTTGAACTTTTCCTGTTTCTCCCTTCGTACACTTGGGGTATTTTTTGTGTCCAGTTAGTGTATTTTTTCTAATACCATTGCTGGTATTTTTTCCTTTTAATATCTCCATTTATTAAAATTTAACACTTCTCCTTTCTCTAACTTTTTCCTGTTACACTGTTGGTGTATTCTCTCCTACCATTTTGTTGGTACTTTCTCATTTCCTCCTTACCCTTTATATATAAAATTAGTTTTTGCTATCTTTGTTTATTCAAAATATCAGAAAAAGGCTTCAAAAATGTAGAAAGTGTGGCTATAAGCTACTGTGTTCTCATGATCTTTGCATCTATTGATGTTAAGTTGTCAATCTCGCCTTCATTCTTGCTGGATGGGTTCGGAGCCGATCCTCGGCTCCGACTCGGCACTTGCTTTAGCTCGAGAACTCCTTTTACCAGCTCGAGGCAACCCTATATCCCATGATGCAAGGCGGAACTACCTCAGATCTCGTTTGCCGCTTAGCGAAAGAGGTCTCCTTTGCCAGCTGAGGTGAGTTTTTTCTTAGTAAAATAAGAAAAGTGTAGTTAGGAGTTTATTTCCCTTTTTGAGCGTCAGTTTAGTCTGTAATCTAGTTACAGCCCACCCTTTCCCTCTTTTTCAGCCCTTTTGTAAACTTTTATAAGTTTTAAGTTACAGTTGTTTAGTCAGGCCTAGTTCCCCCTTGGTTATCCCTTCCTGTGTGTTTGTGTAGGGATTAAGTTGTGTGTTTGTGGGGACTGTTTGTGGTATCCTTGTTAGGATGTCTAGAGAAGGCAAGGTCTCAGGCTTCAAGAAGTGTGACCAGTGCTGTCAGAAAATGTCCCTGACAGACGGTCACACTTCTTGTGTGTATTGCCTGGGGCCTTTGCACCTGCAGGACTCCTGTGCGTTGTGTCATGCTTTTAGCCAGAGAGTCCTGCAGGAAAGGAGGAACAAACCTATCCTCCGAGGTTTACTTAAACCTGAAGGTTCTCCTCCTAAGTCAGGAAAACCTCATAAGCCACCGAAGGCTCAGGCTACAGTGTCCAAGCCTCCTCCGGTGGCTTCGGCTCCGGCTGGAGTCGATACTGTTTCTTCCAAAGTAGTGGGTTCGGTGCCGGCCGGCTCCGATACCCTGACTACGGCGGCCTTGTCGGCTCCGGCTGGAGCCGACACCTTATCCAGCATCGGAGCCGAGATATCCTCGGCTCCATCTGGAGTTCAAGGGACTTCGGCTCCGATGGTTTCGACCCATAAGAGATCCCGGTCCCCTTCTATTATGAGTATTCACTCGGCTCCGGGGTCTCCTCTTTTATCGGAGCGGAGCCATCGAAGCCGGTCTTCGAGATCTTCCAGGCTGTCCGACCACGACTTGGAGAGGGTGGTAAGCAGGCTGTTGAAGTCTCAGGCACTGGCCCAAATGCTCCATAGCCCGTCTCAGCAGACTGCGGCTATAACCCCTATCATTGAGCTTCCTCCTCCGACTCCACACCAGAGTTCGGAGCCGGAGCTTCTTGGGACAGCGACTGCTTCGATGCCGGAGCCGATACATCCTTCGGCTCCGTCATCCTCTGCTCCGATCTCTTCCTTGAGACCTTCCTTGGAAGGATCTGGTCGTCGGGTTTCCACTGTCGGCTCCGAGGGGGCTAGTGGCATCGGACCCTTGTCCGACCCCGCTCTCCCTCTCGGGGCTTCGGCTCTGGTAAGCTCGGCACCGACATCGGCCTCGGAGCCTTCTCTCTCTTTGGAGCCGACCATTCCTGTCTCTTCGGAGCGGGTGTGTTCTGGTCTCCCGGGGAGAGGAGCCTTTGAGGTGATGAGTGTCCTGGCCTCAGAGCCAGGTCAGCGGTCCGTCCCTCTAGCTCCTCCCTCATCAGTGCCTGCAGATGCCTCTTCCCAGCCTCTTGCTCTCAGGCCCAGGGATCCATCGCCCCAGGTTTCCCCACTGGGAATTTCCTCCTCTTCCGAGGTTTCTCCTGATCCTGCAGGGGAACCCCCTCGGAAGAGGACGTGTAAGAGGAAACACACAGACTCCCCCAAGTCTACTACATCTGATACCGACTTAGATGAGTCGGAGGGTTCCCCCCGGGGAATTGCCCTCCATTGACCCCTCCGAGGATGAGTCGGTATACCTGGAGGCTTTTGGATCCTGACCCTCCACCTCCTGGGTGTCTCCGCCTTTCGACCCACTCATGCAGGTAGTGGCTCGGAAGGCGTGGGCGGCTCCAGATTCTGTGGAACCTGTCCCCAGGAGACCATCCAAGTTCATCACGGCCCCTTCGGATAAGCAGTTCCTTTCCAAAGGTGTCTCTGTGGATGCTATGGTGGTGGCGGCAGCCACTAAGAAGGAACTGGCGGATCCCTTCAGTACCTGTCCATCCTCCTAATAAGGATTCTAGGACCATGGACAGGTATGGAAAGCGGATGTTTTCTTCAGCGACCTTTGCTATGCGTTCGCTGAATTACCTTTGTCACTTCACCAGGCTTCAACGAGATATTCTCAAGGAACTGGGAGAAGTAGTCCAGGATCCTTCTGCTGCTGGGGCTCAGGAAAAGATTGCCTCACAGCTGGCTATCCTGAATTCCATATCTAACTCCTCCATGCGGCTCATATCTTATGCGGCCGATGGAGCGAGCAGGGCCGCAGGCACAGGTGTTGCTCTTAGATGCCAAGCCTGGATGCGGCTGTGTAATTTTATGGACCCCTTTAAGGCGTCCTTCACCAACACCCCTTTGATGGTTCGGCTTTGTTCGGACCTCAGGTGAAGGATACTTTGACCAGATGTGAGCAGGACGGTAAAACTCTTTCTGCCGTTGGAGTCCAGTTTTCCACTCCTTCTAGACCTTATCCCAAGGGTCAGAAGGGGAAGATGTGGTTCCGAAAAGCCCAAGGAGCTACACCGGACACACGTGGTCAGTTTACCCCTAGCGGCAGAGGGGGTAACAATAATACATCCCGCCCTAGAGGCAGGGGCGGTCCTCAGAACCAGGGCAACAGGGAATCTCTTCCTGAGAAGCCCTTTCAGCATCCCTGAGCTGTTGCCCGACTGTCCACCCTTGGAGGCAGTCGGGAAGAATTTCACTGTACCCAGTAGCCTGGCAATCCCTATCCCAAGAGAAGTGGGTACAGTCGATCATATCCGAGGGTTACAAAATCCCCTTCAAAAGGTTTCCCATACCTCTACAATCCCTTCCAGACATCTCACCCGGTCAAAGGGATTTGGCAAGACAGGAGGTTTCAAAACTCCTGGAAAAAGAGCCATCCAGACAGTGCCGGCAGACCAAGTAGGATCCGGCTTCTACTCAAGATTCTTTTTGGTCCCCAAAAGGACGGGAGATTGGAGACCGATACTAGACCTAAGCAGACTAAACAAGTCTGTCAAGAAGGCAAGATTCCGGATGGTCACGCTGCAATCCATTCTGCCCTTTCTGGGCAAGGACAACTGGATGTGCTCTATAGACCTTCAGGATGCGTACTATCACATAAAGATTCACCGATGCTCCAGAAGGTTTCTCCGCTTTCGGCTGGGAGCCAGTCATTACCAATTCAGAGCACTACCCTTTGGCCTCACTTCAGCCCCCAGAGTGTTCACCAAATGCATGTCAGTAGTCACAGCTCACCTGAGACGTCGAGGATTCCAGGTGTTTCCTTATTTGGACGACTGGCTCCTCTCCGCCACCACCAAGCATCAGCTTCTTCGGTCCAGAGACTACACCCTACAGCTTTGCAGGAAACTGGGAATTTCGGTAAATTTCAAAAAACCCTCTCTGCTGCCTTGCCAATCTATCACCTTTATTGGCGCAGAGTTAAATACCGTCAAAATGTTAGCCAGGCTAACAGATCAAAGGATTCTGGACATCCAAAAATTTGTTCAGCTTCTGTTACTAAGCAACAAGATCAAAGCCAGGTTTGTCTTGAAAGTTCTAGGCCTAATGGCTACGGCCATTGTTCTTCTTCCACTGGCTCGCTTCCACATGCGTCTCCTGCAGTGGATGTTATTCACGCAGTGGCCGTACCACAATCTTCCCATGAGACATGAAATCTTGGTAACACAGTCGTGCAGGGCTCATCTACGATGGTGGATATCTTCCCCTCTTCTTCATCAGGGCCGACCCTTTATTCCCCCTCCTCCAGTTGCCACCGTCACCACGGATGCCTCTCTGATTGGGTGGGGGGGGGGGCATTATCAGGGCAGGATGGTCCACGGGACGTGGCAACCCATAGAATACCATCTGCACATAAATGTCCTGGAGATGAGAGCAATGCTTTTAACGTTGCAAGCCCTCGACGACTTTCTTCCCACGGGGACTATTGCAGTACAAACGGACAACATGTCCATGGTCTGGTACATCAACAAACAGGGCGGAACCAGGTCCTATCCGTTATGTCGAGAAGCTCTCAGACTTTGGCAATGGGCGATCTCTTCTCAGCGGTTTCTGATAGCAACGCACATCCCCGGCAGGTCCAACCTATTGGCGGACAGGCTAAGCAGATCTATTCTGATGCCTCACGAATGGTCTCTCAATCAATCTGTAGTGGATCAGATTTTTCTGAAGTGGGGCACTCCTTGTTGCGATCTTTTCGCTACCCCTCAAAACAGCAAGTGCCCAGATTACTTCACACTATTTCCCCTTCCAGGCCATCCCTTGAGAGACTCTCTAACCCAGGATTGGCCTCGGGGACTTCTTTATGCTTTTCCTCCCTTTCCATTGATTCCACAAGTCATTCAGAAAGCCACCGTTTTGAGAGCCAAATTGATCCTCATTGCTCCATATTGGCCTCGACAAATTTGGTTTCCGTCTCTACATCATCATCTTCTGGTGCAGCCCTGGCATCTGGACCCAGTTCCGGATCTTTTGATCCACCAGTCGGGTCAGCAGCACCGGGCCATTCATTCTCTCAACCTCACTGCTTGGTTGCTCCACTTCCTTCCCTAGCCAGGCTACCAGTGATTTCCGACTCAGTCGGAGACATTCTAGTGTCTTATTTGAAGTCGTCTACTAGAACTATTTATGCTAGCAAGTGGCGACGTTTTTCAATTTGGGCAAACGCCAGAAAGATTGATCCTTTTACTGCTCCTGTACATTCTGTTTTGGATTTCCTGGCGGAGGTTTTTCATTCAGGATCCTCGTCATCTACAGTCAAAGTACAACTGGCTGCTATTTCCAAGTATCATGTTGGCTTGCATGACAATAACATCATGTCTCATAGGTTATGCAAGGCCTTTTTGAGAGGAGTTTTTCTCCTAAAACCGCCTGTGAAACATCCTCCTCCGCAATGGGATCTAAACTTAATGTTGGCATCCCTAATTCTACCTCCTTTCGAACCGTCTGCTTCATGTTCTTTGAAGCTATTGACGTGGAAAACTATATTTTTACTGGCTGTTACTTCTGCAAGAAGAGTTTCTGAGATTCAGGCCCTCTGTATTCGTTCACCTTATTTGGTTTTTCATAAGGATAGGGTTTCGTTAAGGACTAACCCTTCCTTTCTTCCCAAGGTTGTATCTCAAACCAATATTAACCAATCTATAGATCTACCAGTTTTCTTTCCTAACTATTCTGACAGAGCTGAACAAAAGCTGCACTTTTTGGATGTCCATCGTCAGCTCAGGTACTACTTGCATAGGACTAAACAAATTAGAAAATCAGACCAATTGTTTGTCTCCTATGCAGAAAACAGGTTAGGTCTTCCAGTTTCTAAAGTGACCTTATCTAGGTGGTTGACTTCCATTTCCTATGTGTACTCTCTCAGGGGCAAACAACTATCTTCTAAGCCAAAAGCACATTCGACCAGGAGTCTATCCACTTCTGTAGCCTTTCAGGATAGACTTCCCATTAACACTATTTGTGCAGCAGCTACTTGGGCCACGCCTCATACCTTTGTGTCTCATTACAAGTTGGATTTGGCCTCCAGAGATAGGGCCAGTTTTGGTTCCACAGTTCTCAAGAGTCTGTTCCATTGAGCCACCCGGGATACAGGTGCTAGGACGCTGTCCCATCCAGCAAGAATGAAGTGAGATTGACAACTTAACATTTAGAAGTTATGTACCTACCATAACGTTCCATGTTAGTTGTCTTCTCTCGCCTTCTTTCTTGCGTCCCTCCCTCCTTCCACCTGGCCTGGACAGATCTTGGAGAGTTCCTATTAGATTGCTTCCTCTGGAGCATTGTTATGAGGACTTCTTTTACGAACCATGGTTCCTAATTATGTTAGGATAGTCTTTAGCAGGGTCAGTTAGCTGCCAAACTAGATCTGAGGTAGTTCCGCCTTGCATCATGGGATATAGGGTTGCCTCGAGCTGGTAAAAGGAGTTCTCGAGCTAAAGCAAGTGCCGAGTCGGAGCCAAGGATTGGCTCCGAACCCATCCAGCAAGAAAGAAGGCGAGAGAAGACAACTAACATGGAACGTTATGGTAGGTACATAACTTCTAATTTAGGCCCAAAGCATCTTAATGTAGAATGCAGTACTTGTAAAACTTTAATCGATGAGCAATAGCAGACCATAAAAATGAGCCGATTCTAAAGGGACTTCTTTCTACTTCTTTTTTGGAAGCCATTTCTGGGGTTCAACCCCTTAAGATTACTTCCAAAGAGGCTGCAAAAAATGTCCCCCAAAGAAGTCAGGATCTTAGACTCCATCCACAATGGAGACGCCACAAAAGAAATTCAGGTTGGATCCGAAGCCTTCCAGCTCGAAGTCTTTGACAGCATCGTAACCAAACCAGAAGCCAAAAAACCAGTGAAAACTGTTTATTGGAACACCAGCAACAGAAACATAAAGGTAACATAAACCTTTGTCTCTGTTGCTGGTGTTCCAATAAACAGTTTTGACTGTTTTTTGGCTTCTGGTTTGGTTACTAGTCTGTGATGTGAGAAGTACTTTGTCTTTGACAGGGTCCCCAAAACTTTCCTTGAATCCAAGTATGTCCGATCCTAAATCACTCCCTCGAACCAGATACTCTCCCTCCATAGACCCAGTGCCTTCTAGGATTCCATCTCCCTTCCTAGAGAGAACATTTCAAATCACCGTCAGTTGCTTCATCTTGCTCATCCAGGAATCTCACCGAAACTGGCATGGATAGAATGATGAGGAAGTGTCTCTTGGCACAGATAACAGATGGGAGTTCTCCTGGCTACTACCCCTTTCGGTGAGGAAATCTTGGCCAGCTCTATACTTCCAGTATCAGCTCTTCCTCTGATCCAACACTTTGTTTTGGAGTCCTTTGATCCAAGTTTGCCAAGACCATCTGTATCAGATCTGAGGATGGATATGTCCTCTGATCCAAGGGCTTCTCTGACCACCCCAGCTCCTACGAGTTCAGAGTGGAGTGACTCTTGGAGATGTAGCGCCCCAGTCAGATCTGAGGAGTTGGAGTCAACTCCAAAGTTTTTGGAGCCATCTTTGCCCCTCAGAGCCTCCGCTTTGGACAGCTTGGCTCTGACCTCTGCCTTGGATGGATTGCCTTTGGGGCGGATGGAACCAATAGAGCAGAAGCATGGCTTCTTCGCTCCATCAGCTTATTTCTTCCTGGGACAAGTCTGCCTTTGAGGTAGTGAAGAGTGTGTTCTCTGCTTTGGCTGGATGGATGGTCTCTCCCACCTCGGTACTTCCTTCAACATCTCGTGTGTCCCTGTGCCTTGAGTATCGACATTTGATTCCACAGCAACAGCCAGTCCAACCTCTCCAGGTTACTCAGCAGGGCATCACCATTTCTTCCAACACTTCTCCAGAACTTCCCACCAAGGAAGTGCCCCAGAAAAAAGTGCAAAAAGAGGCACTTTGATTCCCCACCGAAATCTATCACAGAAGACACTGATTTCAGCGAAGGGGAAGGATCCCCTAGATCACCACTTGAAGATGTCTCATTTGGAAACATTCTAGAGATTCTCAAACAATAGGGTGGTTGGTCCTCCCAAAATCCTTTTCCAGGGGAGTCTGTGTTCCTGAAAGTGTTTGGATCTGGCCCATGTACCTACTGGGTAACTCCACCTGCTTTTGAGCTCATTGATTTCATCTCTCAGCGGGAATGGAAGGAACCTGATGTGGTTGAAACTATCCCCAAGAGACCAGACCGAATTCTGGCACCACTGACAGGAAGAAAATTCTGGAGCAAGGGACTACCAGTAGATGCCATGATCATGGTGGTGGCCACAAAGAAGGAACTTGCAGAACAAGGTTTCACTGTCCATCCTCCTAACAGAGTCTAGGGCTTTGTGCATATTTGGGACGTGTGTGTACTTTTCAGCAACTTTTGCTCTTAGGTCACTGAACAATTTTGCACTAGGTTGAAAAGAGATTTGATAAGAGTTGTCAAATATTCTTTCAGGGACCACTACTGCTGAGACTGTAGCTTCAGTAGCCTTGCAGTTGGCAACCCTTCAGTCCATTTCAAATTCGTCCATGAGGCTCCTCTCTTATGCATATTGAGGGTACCTCAAGGGTGGTGGGTTCAGGTATCTCAATAAGGAAGCACACCTGGATGTGCTTTTGTAATTTTTGTGGAGCCCTTCAAGTCTTCAATCGTAAATGCTGCCTTTGATGATCTTCCGTATTTGGCCCCAAAGTGAAGGACACACTCCAAGCGTGAAAAAGATGGAAAGACTCTCTTTGCTGTAAGAGTACATTTTTCGACCCCTCAAAGAACCTTCTCTAGGAACCAATAAGAGGGATGAAAAATGTGGTTCAAAAAAGCCTTTCCAAGATGCACGTGGAGACAGCTCCCCCAGGGGCAGAGGGGGAAATGCTAATAGAAGATGCCCCCACATGTTATAGGTGGCCCACAAAACCAAGGATCTAGAGACACTTTTTCTGACAGGCCTTACCAGTGCTTCTGAGGAGAGGCCCGGTTATCCCCCTCCAGAGGCATTTGGGGGGGGGGTAGTTTATTCCCTGCACCAGAGAGCCTGGCTAGATATCACAAAAGGTACTTGGGTGCAGAGGATTATTTCCAGAGGTTATGTAATTCCCTTTTCCCTTCCACTGCCATCCTCACAAAAGTTTCTTGATATTTCACCTAATCAGAGGAAAGCAGCAGCACTAGAAATACAAAAGCTACTAGAAAGAAATGTTGTCCAAGAGGTCCCACCAGACCAGAGAGAATCGGGAACTTACTCAAGATTCTTTTTAGTGCCAAAGAAAATGGGACTGGAGACCAATTCTGGATCTCGGCAAATTGAACCAGTCAGTTCGACACTCAGTTTTGGATGGTCACAGTTCAGTTCATCCTGCCACTTCTAGGCAAGGATGATTGGATGTGCTCGATAGACCTTCAAGATGCATACTATCACATAAAAATGAACTGGCGGTCCAGAAGATTCTTACACTTCAAGCTGGGAGCCAGTCATTAACAGTTCAGAGCCCTGCACTTTGGTCTCACCACAGTCCCCAGAGTGTTCATCAAATGCATGGCAGTCGTGGCAGCTCACTTGAGACTACAGGGTTTCTGAGTATTTCTGTATTTAGACTGGCTCATCACCACCCTGACCAGGCATTTACTCATAATAGTGAGAGACCAGCTACCCAAACTTGCTCCCTTCTATGAATTGCAATAAATTTACAACAAATCTCATTTGCAACAGTCTCAAACACTGGAGTTCATAGGGGCAATTTTCAATACAGTATCTGCAATAGCTTCACTTCCCCTAGCCAGAGAACAGGCATTGAGATTCCAGGTCACAAAAATTGTTTGCAGCACCAAAAGTTCAGCCCGATAGATCCTTCAAGCCTTGGGGTCAGTGTTTGTGGCTGTAATTCTAGTCCCCCTGGCAAGATTTCACATGAGACCACTTCAGTGGCTGATAGCATCTCAATGGTTGATTCTTCATCAGTGGATGTCAGTTCAAGTAATGATTACATAAGCATGCAAAAAATACCTTTGGTGGATAAGGTTAGATCATGTTCTGCAAGGCTGTGTCTGTTCATTCTCCCTCAGGTCAAGGCTGTAGTGACCACAGATGCATCCCAGATTGGGTGGGGGGAGCACTTGGACTCCCAAAGAGGCCAATTTGCATATAAAATGTGAGCAGAGCTTTTACCATTGCAAGCCTTTCAGGATGCTCTACCTCTGGAGACAATTGTGATTCAAACAGACAATAAGTCAGAAGTTTAGTACATCAACAAACAAGGAGGAACCCGATCTTACTGCTTGTGTTGAGAAACACTCCGTGTGTGGCAATGGGTGATCTCATCCAACCTCATTCTGATAGCAGTGCACATTTTGAGGAAGTCCAACATGAAAATTGTGCAGGTCTATTCTACTAACTCAGAAGTGGTCTAGCAACATGAAAGTGACTGAAGCGATTTTCTTCAGTGGGGCCAGCCTTGCTGAGATCATTTTGTGTCTCCCCTAGTGCAGCAGCTTTTTTGCCTTAACCCCCCCCCCCCCCCACCAGGGGACTCACCAAGGGATGCTCAGTTCAGTGATTGGCCCCTCCAGTCTTCTCTATGCTTATCCACCAACTCCCTTGATTCCCAAGTTTCTACTGAAAGCTGCAAGGTTTAAGAGCAGTCATCCTCCTTACACCTTACTGTCCGTAACAGATTTGGTTCCCCTTCCTTTGGCCTCATCTTATTTACCTACCTTGGATTCTGGATCTGATTCCAGACCTCCTGTCTCTCCCAATAGGCATGAGTCATGTGGATATCTCAAACCTCAGGCTAACAGCATGGTGTCTCCACTTCTGTTAATAGCCAGACAACCTATGCTCATGTCTCCTGTATGGCATATACTTTTGTCTTTCCATAAAGCTGCTTCTAGGAAAATTTACAAAAGTAAATGGAAGATACTTGTTTGGGGGCATCAGAAACATATACATCCCTTTTCAGCCCCTATACAAACTGTCCTAGGGTCTTTGGCAGAAATTTTCAATGAAGGAGCTTGCTCCTTTACCATTAAAGTTTGATTGGTAGCAATCTCTAACTTTCATATAGGAGTTGAGAGTTCCTACCTAGCATCCACTAAGATATACAAGGCCTTCCTAAGAGGTACTTCTTCACTTAGACCACCTTATAAAGATCCTACTCCTGCATGGGATTTGAATCTTCTGCTGCAGGCCTTAATCCATTCCCCATTTGAACCAGCAAAAAAATGTGATCTTAAATGTCTGACCTGGAAAATATTTCTAGTGGTGATTACCTCTGCGAGAAGACCTATGCTCATGTCTCCTGTATGGCATATACTTTGTCTTTCCATAAAGCTGCTTCTAGGAAAATTTACAAAAGTAAATGGAAGATACTTGTTTGGGGGCATCAGAAACATATACATCCCTTTTCAGCCCCTATACAAACTGTCCTAGGGTCTTTGGCAGAAATTTTCAATGAAGGAGCTTGCTCCTTTACCATTAAAGTTTGATTGGTAGCAATCTCTAACTTTCATATAGGAGTTGAGAGTTCCTACCTAGCATCCACTAAGATATACAAGGCCTTCCTAAGAGGTACTTCTTCACTTAGACTACCTTATAAAGATCCTACTCCTGCATTGGATTTGAATCTTCTGCTGCAGGCCTTAATCCATTCCCCATTTGAACCAGCAAAAAAATGTGATCTTAAATGTCTGACCTGGAAAATATTTCTAGTGGCGATTACCTCTGCGAGAAGAATTTCAGAACTTAGTGTTATCCTCTAAAGCTCCTTACTTGATTTTCCATATAGTTAGGGAGACATTAAGAACCAACCCTTCCTTCCTTCCTAAGGTGGTGTCAGAATTCAATGTCAATCAGTCTATTAACTTGCCCGATTTTAAACAAAGGTGAATATATGTTACACTTGCTAGATAATCCTAGACAATTGTGTTTCTACATGCACAGAATAAAAGATTAGAAAGTTTCAGTTTATATCCTTTGCAGACAGCAAGCTAGGCAAATCTGTTTTAAAGGCAACACTTGCAAGATGGGTTACTGACTGCATTTCCTTTGTCTATAGTAAATCGGGCATTTCATTATCAAACCTTTAAGAGCCCAATCTACTGGATCTATGGCAACCTGTATTTTTATCCAGTCATTCCATGGATGACGTATGCACAACTGCTGCTTGGACTAATCCTTATACCTTTATTACTCATTACAAACTGGATCTGGTATCTAGGGGAAAGAGCAGCCTTTGGTTCAGCCATTCTCAGAAACACCCTTCCTTAGAATCCACATGGGATTTCATGTAGCTGGGGACTTTGTTCCAGTGGTTGAGGAATTAATGAAAATTGACATCGGATAAAGAAGGTATGCACTTACCATAATGTTCCATCTGTGGTGTCCATTTTCATTCTTCCTCAACTCACCACCCACCAACCCCCAGCCTTGGTTATGATGGACTTCTAGAAGAATGAGATGTTATAAAGACACCAGTGTCTTGTATTGCCCAAAATATTGTTTTCCTTTGTCAGGAACATTATTCTAATATTTCTTACTTGTGTCATCTTGCAAACAAGATCTAAGGTATGTTGAGGGTTGGTGCATTATGGGTAGGGAGGAGTTCGAGAGTTTCACTTGGCCACGAGCTATAGTAATGGTGGAGTCGAATCCGAACCCAATGGTTGAGTTAGAATGACAATGAGCAATATAGATGGAATGCTATGTGAAGTACATAACTTCTTTTTAACCAGATTTTTAGAGGATTGTATATTGGGTGTTTAAATACTCCTCCTGATATGTATAAGCTGCAAGAGTGAACTATGGTGTGCTCTAAAATGGGGTAAAACTAAATGCTAAATAATGCAGACACTCCACCCAGCCTACAGTATAGAAAATGTCCCACTCCAAAGTGAAAAAGTTGTGCAAGACCTTGAAAAACATGGGTAGAGAACTCCCTCTACTTTGGCCCTCATGTTGCAAAAGAGGTCAGAAAATCCTGACACAGCTGATCACAAAGTGCATTTCTTCTAGAGCTAAAGAAGTCTTAACCAGTCTATATTCTGCACTGATCAACCCCGTCATTGAATACAGTGTTCCCTTTGAGACATATCTTACTAAACATAGCAGTTAGACCCCAAAGGTTCCTGACAAAAAAGATCATGGGGCTAAAAGGACCTGTGCTCCCAAGAGAGGGATGGAGTCCTTGTCCCTGTATGCATGGTTCTATAGACTTGTTGGAGGCTATCTATGCCTTACCTTCTTGGCTGTTGGGAATCTGACAGTTAAGACCCCTTACTTTTCTGCAAATCAAATAGTCCACAGTCCAGTGAACACTATAACCAGAGGGATGAACCTGCTTCAGCAAATAAAACACTGTGGGCAAGAGGTTTGACACACAATGACTACCCCTTCTCTGAAGGAAAATGTCTTTCCAGGTCTAGCAGTGTGATTCACTATCTTTCTTAAATAAGGAACTGAATGATTGGATGCATATTCATAAATTCACCCAAACTGTCCAGCCTATAACTTCTTGAAAAAAAGGGGGCAAAGTGTAAGGGTGGGTATTGGCAAGGCATACATGTCCATATGGCCTAGTTGCCTTGTACATTCCACGATTCTGTAGTTCACATACAGTGCCACAGATGGGGGTGTGATATTATGACATCCCAGCAAAGTTGTATGTTGGCAGTTTTGGCTGCATTTCACCATATTCACAGAGGTTGGACTTTGTCGTTGACTGATATGTCATGAGTCTTCTTCAGTTTGGCCATTGTCAGGATGCTGTTCTAAGGTGGTATTCCGGTAGATAGTCTGTGTGTGAATACCAAATACATGGGATGCTTCTTTTCCATCTAACAAACAGATCAAGGGTACATTTGACCCCACATGTCTTTGTGGACTGCTTTACCCTATTTCTCCCCATTTCCTATTATGATGATGACACGTATAGCCAGGTTCCATGTGATCAGGGTTAATTAGCTGCTTAGTGTTGGTCTAGGCATATTTGTTTCCTGTTGCAGTGCAAGTTGAATCCCTCTTGGGCTGCTTCTGAGGAATAATCTGTTTTATTTGTCAAGAAAGGCACATCTGATCCTTCAGACTCTGAAATTGACAGCTTGGCTGCTCTGCTTCCATTCTTTGCCAGAGACCAGGGATGTTCACTCATGGTGGTGGATATCTTCACTCCTTATCAGAAGTCCTCCACTTAGGAGAGGAATCGGGCAAAAGGTAGTGATTTTCAATATGGGCTGCACAAAATAATGATCCAGTATCCACTACTGTTTCTAAGGTTCTGCAATGTTCACTGAATTTTTTTTTTTTAAATATGGGACTTAGCTACTCATCAGTTAAGGTGCATCTGGCTGACGTATCTAATTCTCATGCTCATAAATGTTTAGCTTCACTTCAAGTATGCAAGACTTTCCTGAGGGGGTGCATTTCACCTCTGTCATGAATTCAGGTTGACCCCCACTGCTGACTTTACATGGAAGCCCTTTTCTTGGTTGCTGTGATTACTTCCAGGAGGATTTCTGAATTATAATCATTGTGGGTTATGCTTCTGTATGTAATTTTAGCAGGGAAGGGGGTCTTTGAGGACTGACTTGTACTTTTGTACTGAAGATCACTACTAAGTTGAGCCATCAATTTGATTTTGAGCTTCAGTGGTGTGTAGTGCCTGTTCTAACCAAGATGAAATAATATTGCATTTAGTGGATGCCCACAGGCAACCTCAGTATTTTGTGGGCAGGATTCAACATCTTTGGGCAACGTCTGCATAATCATAGCTTGGTCCTCTCTAAATTCCCTTTGTGTGATGCTATAAATTTTGACATTGTTCTTTTTATTTGTGGAGATCAAAAATATGATCTGATGTTGTTAATCTTCATTCATTGCTTACTGATGGTTGTTGGTTCCATCTTCTGAATCGAGTCGGCCATTATAACAAGTTTGTACCAACCAAAAAACTCTCAAGCTAAGCTTTTACCCATAGTGCCTCTCTCTACATTACCCCAGATCTCGTTTGCCATGTACTGAATCAAGACATGTCGGGCCATCTCTCAGCAAACTCATTTCAATTTTTTTTTTGAAGTTTGTCTCTTGTTAAACCTTTTTTGTTATTTTCATATACCTAGTTAGCCTATTGTTAGTCGCATACTTTATGATTATCTGTGTGAGTTTCCCTTTCTTTCTTCCCTCCTTTTTACCAAGTTTGGTACTGTTTGTACCATTGCTGTTACAGGCCTTCCCTTGCCTCGGAGGTAATTCCCAATACCATTATTGGTATTCCCCTTTTCTCCTTTCCCCTCTACTGTATATTAAAAAAACTCCTTTCTTCTTCTTTGTTAGTGTTTTTCTGTGTTTTGGTCATTTTATCTTTTGTGGCTAAATTGTGCAGAGTGCAACTTGGTTTAAGTGCTGTGATCAGTGTGACAGGAAAATACCTAATGTGAACATCCATATATCCTGTGTCTCCTGTCTCGGTGTGCCACACCTATCTCTGAAACTCCCTTGTGACATTTATAAAGCATTTAGCTCCCGCAAATTGGTGAAACACAAGAATAAACCTATGCTTAAAGGTCTTCTTAAATCTTGTTTTGCGGAGGCTATCTGTAAGGCGGAGGGCTCATCCCCTCCAAAGAAAGAACATAAAAAGAGTAAATTCTTACCCTCTTCTCACACCAGTGAATCTATATCAAAGCAGAAAGTAGAAATCTCAAAATTAGCATCAAAATCCTCAGCACCAGGGCCTCATACCCCCTCCATGGTGTTGTATTCGGTTGCACCACCTCAACAGCTGACTATGGTGCCGTCCTCTACAGATTGTGACAACAATACCAACTTCCCTTTCAGCACCAAAAATAGTCATTCCAACACCAGTCACTTCCACCCTACCTATACATCATGCTAGTCCTTTGACCGCTGTGCTGAAAGGTGAAATAACCCCTCAGACCAGATATTCTCCTTCGGTGGATCCATTTTTTGGCCAACAATAAAGCCCCTTTCTAGAGCTTCCTGACTCCCCATCAGGGATATCCACCCACTTCTCCAGGAGCTTTTCAGAACTGGATGTAGTGAGAGGCTTGTGGATTAGCTCCTGGTGGCCAGTGTATTTCCAGCACTCTCCAAGTCCTCCCTTCCACCCAGAGCCAAGGACTTTTCTCCATGGACTCCCACATACTTTCCTCCTTCGACCTCCCTGGAGGTATCAGAGCCTTCGCCAACTCCAGTTCCAGCTTCTTTGGCCCCATTGGTAGACCTTAGCATGGATCTGGAGTCTCCCCTTTAGCCATTGGCTCATCTGGAGCCAGGCAATCCTTGGAATTGATACTGGTCTGTCTGCACCATGATCCCTAGTGCGGCATCTGTTTTTTCCATGACGTTGCTACTACAGTTCCCGTTGCTTTGGCGGAACCAGGTCCTCTCTTGGCGCCTTCCCTGGGAAGTGGGTTCATTGGAGTTAGTGTGACCCCGGTCCCGAGGTTGTCATTCTCTGTTATGGGCTCCCATCCCTCTTCAGATGGAACTGCTTTCCAGGTGATGGAGAGGGCACTTGCCTCTGCAGGCTCCCAGCTGCTCCCTTTGGCGCCGGAGAGACGTATATACCTTTTCTCTGAGCCGCAGTTGGCACAGCCCACTACTCAAGGACACCAGCAAGGGAACCTCAAGACATCCTTCTACAGGGTACCCACTCTGCAGAGTCATCCTCCGATGTCCCCACTGAGGAGGTACCTTGGAAAAGAACATGCAAGAGGAAGCACGTGGATTCCCCTGAAGAATCCCCCACTGAAGATGCAGACTATGATGAAGGGGAAGGGTCCCCACGGTTGCCCCCCTGAGGATGTCTCCTTTGGAGACATATTGGAGATCCTGAAGCATTGGGGGGACTGGAAGTCCACCACTCCTTCCTCTGAGGAGTCTGTATTCTTGCAGGCTTTCCATGCCTGGCAGTCTACTTCCTGGGTGACTCTGCCTACAGATGACCTGATCCAGGGGCACTGCACTTTGAGCTGAAAGAGTCCTGATACCATTGAACCTATCCCCCAGAGACCAGAGAAAATTCTTTCTCCACTGGAGGACAGCGCACACTGGTCCAATGGCCTGCTAGTAGATATTATGGTTGTAGCGGTGGCCACTAAGAAAGAACTCACTGAGGAGAGCTCTACTGCCCATCCCCCTAACAGGGAGTCTCTGGTGATAGACTAGGGAAGCGGGTGTACTCTTCAGTGACCTTTGCCATTCGGTCCCTGATCTATCTGGCACACTTTACCCAGCTTCAGAGAGACCTAATCTCAGAACTCTCAGAAACCCTTGCAGGAGCAGTTTCTGATGGGTACATGACAAAGTTGCCTCTATCTCTAACTCCTCCATGTGGTTGGTTTCTAATTCTACTGAAGGGGTGGCTTGAGCAGCGGTTGCAGGCGTTGTCACTAGATGTCACGCCTGGAGGCACTTATGTGATTTTGCAGATCCCTTTAAGTCTTTCTTCTTGAATGCCCCCATAGAGGCCTCTTCTCTTTTTGGCCCTAAGGTAAAAGACACTTTAGCCAGGTGTGAAAAGGACAGTAAGACCTTGTCTGCTGTAGGTGTACACCCCCCCCAATGACCCTATTCTGGGAATTGGAGGAGTGGAAAAATGTGGTACAAGAAATCCCAGTGTCCTTTCCTTGACACACATGGTGAGTCCCCCCCCCCCCCCCCCGGGCAGAGGGGGAACTCAACAGGAAGACACCACTTTAGAGATAGAGGGGGTTCACATACTCCGGAATCCAGCGATTCCTTCTCTGGACAACCCTAGCAGTACTTCTGAAGAGTGGCCCGATTGCTTACCTCTGCAAGCAGTTGGGAGATGATTTTCTCTGCACCACCTTGCTTGGCAAACTATAACCACAGATCTTTGGGTGCAGACAATAATTACCAGAGGTTACCACATCTCTTTCAACCTTTACCCAAGACCGCATATTCCCGACGTTTCACCCAGTCAAAGGGAAGTAGCAGCTCAAGAAATCCAAAAGCTGCTTCAAAAAAAGGCCATCCAAACAGTCCCACCAGACCACATAGGATCTGGATTCTACTCAAGTTTTTTTTTTAATCCCAAAAAAAGGGACTGAAGGCCAGTTTTGGACCTCAGCATCCTAAACAAGTTTGTCAAACAAACTAAATTCTGGATGGACACGGTTCAGTCTGCACCTCCTGTTCTGGAGAAAGATGATTGGATGTACTTGATAGATCTTCAGAATGCATATTACCACATAAAAATGGCAAACTCTTCAGGAGATTCCTCTGCTTCTGGCTAGGAGCCAATCACTACCAATTCCGAGCGCTGCCCTTTGGTCTCTCTCTGGCCCCTAGAATGTTCAACAAATGCATAGCAGTGGTAACAGCTCACCGAGACTGCAAGAATTCCGGGTGTTTCCATATTTAGACAATTTGCTCCTCCCTGCCACAACCAAGCATCTACTGGTTTCAGCCAATCATTACACTCTACAGCTAATGGAACACTTGGGGATAACTGTAAGCACAGACAAATGCAATTTGACGACTTCTCAAAGATGAGTTCATAGGAGCAAATTTAGATACTCAGTTTTGCCTAGTTGCTCTACCACTCCACTGGCTGGAAAGACTCTGGTCTCAATTCCTGGTGATACTCTGTCAGAACAAAGCTCCAGCAATCCTCCAACTGCTGGGGTCAATAGCAGCATCGATAACAATAGTTCCACTGGCAAGACTACACATGAGACTACTACAGTGGCTTTTACTAATGCTGTGGTCCCCTTTTATTCAGCCTATGTCCTTTCAAATCAGGATAACATATCTGTGCACACAAGGTTTAATTTGGTGGATGAAGCCAGAAGACCAGCTGTGGAGTCGCCCTTTCTCCCCCTCTCAGCCCAGAGCCATAGTGACCATGGGTGCCTCCCTAATTGGGTGGGTGGGCCATTTCCAAGAAAGGCCAGTCCAAGGCACTTAATCACCCTTGGAGGCCAACCTGTATATTGGTGTTCTAGAATTGAGGGCAGTGCTTCTAACATTGCAAGCATTTCAACCTGTTCTCCCTTCAGGAATATTTGCCATCCAGTCTGACGACATGTCAGTAGTCTGATACATCAACAAACAAAGGGGGGAGCCAAGTCCTACCTGTTGTGTCGAGAGGCCATGATTTGGCAATGGGTGATGGCTTCCACCTGCTTTCTGATAGCAGTGCACATTCCCAGGTATTCCATTGTAATTGAAGAGAAATTGAGCAGATGCATTCTTTTGCCTCATGAGTGGTCCCTCAAGCCTGTCATAGCGGCAGAAATTTTCGGACACTGGGGTCAGCCTTGCCGCAATCTGTTTGCATCCCCAGCGAATCACAAATTCAGCAGCTACTTTGCCCTAATTCCCCCACAGGGGGTGTCCCCGAGGGATGCTCTTGTGCACGATTGGCCCACAGAATTTCTTTATGCTTACCCTCCCCTTACTCTGATTCCACAATTATTAAAGAAGTCTCTTCAGTTGAAAAGCAGAGTAATCGTCATTGCACTCTACTGGCCACAACAAATTTGGTTTCCCTTTCTTTGGCGCCACCTCGTACATCAACCATGGATTCTGGATCCAACTCCAGAATTGCGGTCGCACCCAAAGGGTTGATACATACGAACATATTGAGCCTGAAGCTGACAGCTTGGTTCCTCCACTTCCAGTAATTGCCAGGCAAAGCAACCAATCCTCCCCTGTTTGCCACATCCTTCTGGCTTCCCATAAACCATCCACCAGGAAACTTTATCTAAGCAAGTGGAAAAGATTCATAATTTGGTCTCGTAAAAAGGGAGTACACCCTTTTTTGTCCTCCTTTCTATGGTGCTAGTTTACTTCTCTAACCACCTTCATTCAGGAGCTGCAGCTTCAACTCTTGAAGTTCACTTGGTGGCAATCTCCAATTTCCATAATGGTTTCAAAGACCCTTCCTTGATTTTACACCGCTTCTGTAAAACATTTTTGAAAGGAGTTGCAAACATTAGGCCACCCTTCAAACAGCCGATCAAACCCAGGAATTTGACAGTAGTTTTACTATCCTTAACTCGTCCCCCTTTGAATCTGCTGTCAATTGCAATCTGAAATTCTTATCCTGGAAAACTTTGTTCTTGGTGGCCATTACCTCAGCAAGATGAATTTCTGAGTTGCAAGCTTTGTGCATAAAATGTCCTTGCAATAGTGTTCCATAAGAACAGAGTATCACTCCAGGCTAACTCCTCCTTTTTACTCAAAGTTATTTCAGACTTGACTGTTAATCAAACCGTGGATCTACCAGTTTTCTTTCCCAAATTTTCTAACAAAGGGAAATATTCACTACATTTGCTTGACGTGCATAGACAATTGCGTTTTTATCTTGACAGAGCCAAGTCATTATGAAAATATGACCAGTTATTTGAATCATTCTCAGGACCAAGATTGGGTTGACCTGTTTCCAAAGTTACTTGGTCTAAATGGTTGAGAGATTGTATTTGCTTCATTTATCAATGGAACAAAGCTTCCCTACCATCTAAAGTCAAAGCGCATTCAACCAGATCAGTTGCAACATCTGTTGCTTTCCATGCAAGAGCTTCTATGGATGACATTTGTGCAGCAGCGACATGGTCTACCCCTCATACCTTTATCACTCATTGCAAATTGGATATGGTCTGCAGGGGGGAGACCTTCCTTTGGTTCAGTGGTACTCCGGAATATTCTTCCATAGGGCCTCCCAGGAAACAAGGTAGCTAGGGACTCTGTCCCATCAGTAAGGAATGAATGAAGATTAACAACATCAGATAAAGAAATTACGTTCTTACCGTAACGTTCCATCTGTGTTGTTGATCTTCATTTATTCATTACAACCCACCCGCCATCCATAACTCTCAATCTAGAAACCTCAAGAATCTGAATAAAAACACACACATCCCTCGGCAGATAGCTCCAACTGGAAACCAAAAACTTCAAAGAAAAGAACTGGATACTTGTAAATACTTATGAGAAATCTGTTTAATAAAGCATTTGTCAGTTTGTGGCAATTTTACATCATCAAGAATCTGGACAAAGGCCCATGAAATAATATGTACAAATCTGTATGTTAATTAACATAAAATGTGCATACATAATGATGGATGCCAGCTTTCAAATGAAAACTGAAGAACAGACAACCAAAATATGGCCCAGACTCCCCCTGCAGCCATGCCAATGTCCCATTACTTGGCTATCTCACCCCATTTTTAACAAAGGATTATCATTCATCCCTGTTTTTTTTGTTTCTGAAGAAAGTTTTGTTCAAGATATTGTTTCATTTTGTAGAAATCTTAACCTTAAACTATTTTTTCAGGAACAAGAACCAAAGATCTCTGATGAATTTAAATACCATAGGTCTTCGTTCATGCCACCCATGAATCGCCAAGTTTCCATGTTTCAACAAGCCATTATCAAAGATCTACATTTTCAGTTTAGATCAATTCCACCATTACCTAATAATGTATCCAAAATTTGCATGGAAATATCAACACATTGCCACACTATCACAATCTAGTCATAATTGGTGCTGACAAAGGTGGTTCTATAGTGATTCAGGATACATCACAATATGATCATGAAGCACTGAACCAATTATCCAGTGCACGCTATTACTCGGAACTCGCCATTGATCCAACACCAGTATTCAAGGAACAGATTGATTCTTTCCTTAGTTTAGCTGTTGCAGAAGGTATAATCACTCAAAACACACAGCATCAACTCACCATTGCTAACCCTTGTCCACAATACATTTATTTTCCTACCTAAAATACTCAAGGACCTTCAACACCCACCCGGCAGACCCATTGTTTCAGGTAGAAATTCATTAACAGAACCATTATCTCTATTCCTTACCAAATTTCTTAAGCCCCTTTTACAATGTGTACGTTCTAGAATTCAAGATACCGCAGAATTTTTACAGATTATCTCTGATACACAGCTTGAGCCCGACTGGTTACTTTGCATATTGGATGTAAAATCATTATATACCAACATACCACATTGGGCTGGCCTAGAGGTTTTGGAATACTGGCTCAACAAAACTGAAATATACAAGCCAGGTTTCAACACCCTTTTGTTCTGTTTGACAGAACATGTTTTGACAAAAAATGTGTTTTTTTACAAAGACAAATGCTATTTACAAACCAAGGGGACAGCTACGGGTGCATCTTTTGCACCCATATATGCCGATTTGTTCATGGCATACTTTGAAGAACAGGTTATTTACGACAACTCTCATAACATTTACATGGTTGAAATGGACATTTGGAGCAGATATTTGGATGACTGCTGGTTGGTATGGAGAGCGAATGAAGAATACATTTCAGAATTTGTTTCTTATTTGAATGAAAATAAATGGGGGATTGAATTTTCTGTCAGCTATGATAGAGAGAAAATTATCTTCTTAGATGTATTGGTTTGCCTTGCATCTGATCATACGCTGACTACAGAAATTTATCGTAAATTCCCCCCAAATAATTTCTCCATGCAACCAGCTTTCATCCTCGCATCTGCAAAAACATTCCCAAATCACAATTCATGTGCATTAAACGCATTTGTTCTGATCAGCACACTTAGACACTTCAGAGATGATTTAGTACATTGATTCCATGACCGTGGGTACAAAATGGGTGAACTGTTATATACCAAACACACAGTTGACCAAATGGAACGCACTGAATTGCTTCATTACAAAACTAGACACAAATCACCTTCAGTAACACCTAGATTTATCACCACATATGGTCGGAATACCAACATATTGATGCATTTTGTTCAACATAATTGGAACATATTAACATGTGAACCTAGACTTCAGGACATTCTTGGTGACAGATGTTCGTTTTCCTTTCGGAAAGGCAAACATCTATCTGCCTTTTTTAATCACTTTAAACATCCTGAGAAGAAAGATACCAAAAGTATCCAGACCACATTATCAGGGGATCCATTAATTGGTTGCTTCCCTTGTGGACACTGTATCTGCTGTAACATCATACTCAAAACCACCAGTTTCAGCAGTCAAAACACCCCTCAAGTATTCAATATAACATTTTTTGCTAACTGTTTCACAGATTGGGTCATTTATTTGGCCAAATGCACATGTCATGCATTCTATATTGGCCAAACCTCCAGACCCTTGAAGCTTTGAATCTCTGAACACTTTAGTGATATCAGACACAAGAGAGACATCAGTGCTTTATATAAACATTCTTTGGTACATCCAAAGGCTACTTTTAGTTTTACCATTATTTATAAAATTAGAAGATCCAGGCATAACAAATCAGGTTGACATAATTTATTAAATTCAATGGAGAAAAAATGCATCATTAAACTTGGTGGGCTATTTAAGCCAGGCCTGAATGAGCATATGTAATTAAGCACATGACTCACTTGAGTATTTAAATACAGGTTCTTTTTTGTTGTTTTTTAAACACTGAAGAAGGCTTTGTTAAATATTTGCCGAAACCGGTCTGTTTTTCAAGAACCTCAATCAATAAATTTATTTTTAAGGTGCCTTGTATGCTGGTCCTGTTTTCTTTTTGTTTGAATACTTTGCTCTTTGGGACCCTGCAGCTGCTTCACTCGCAGAGGTTGTACTATTTGGTATTTCGCCCCATTTACCATAAATTGCATACTACTTACTTCTACAGTGATTATTTGGATTTCGTTTAAAACTTTTATTTTACATTTTATAGCACAAGCACTAATAGACATCTGCTAAACAAAGCAATACAGTCACATAATGAAAATAGGCTTAGAATTTAAACTTCTCTGCTTTTGAAATCCACATTTATTGAAACAGCATTAAAACCCACATTTAAAGAAAATGCATCTGGCCAGTGGTGGATAAAGATTACCTTTGGGCTGTTTTCAAATCATAGGCCCCTTGCACACAAAATATACATGTGTTCTTTGATACACCTTCCTGACTGTATTAAATCCTATTCCTTGTATAGTGCAGCACCCTTGTTAGAGCACATACAATTCAGAACATTTCCATTTTAAATGTCTACTCAGACTTCTACAGTCCACCAGTATTACTAAATAAGCATAATCTCTACAGAAGTGAAAGTCATCTAAATAATTCCACATTAGAGATCTGTAACTAATAGAGTTTGCTGCTAGCAAACAACTTTTATATTTCATTGTTTCATCTACAAGTGAAGTGCCTGCTGCCCTTTAAAATAAATTGCCTATGTTACATTAAAAAATGGTAAGCTAGTAATATTTCAATAGGGAATGGATGGCAAACTGATAACCGGTTCATAGTTACTAGGTATCTCCGCCAAAGGAGAACCATTCTCAGGATAGCATCTACCCCCTTTAAAAGTACAACACAGTACAGCATCGGCAATCCATCTACATACTGTGAGAGTTGAACCCACAGCCTTCTGCAGCAAAAGCAAGTATATTACCTGTTGTACTACTAACAATGCAAGTAGATGTTGTATAAGCAGCACTAAACTTCTCTTTGCCTGAAGATCTGTGCAGCACAAGAAATCAGGAAAAAGGCAAATGTATTGGGGGGGGGGAATGCCCAAAACCGGGGACACATTTTAAACGTTGCTTGTATAATCTTGGAAAGTTGCTAGAATAAAATGTTACCATGCGTTTCCTGAAAGATAGGCCTGACTGAAACTTAAATGGCTTTCATTATTTAGTGACTTCAGTTCTCACTGATTTGCTAGAAAACTGCAAATTTTATTTTTAACATTTGTTTACCAGGAAAGTCCAACTTGAAACAAAAGCAATTTTCAGCACAGGCTCCAGACATGTCTCTGTATCATGGGAGGAAACGAGAGCACCCAGAGAAAACTCATATAAACACAAGGAGGACATGCAGACTCCACACAGCAAGCACTTCAGCCAAGAATCAAACCAGAGAACCTCTTGCTGTGAGGCAACAACACTACTGCTGCACCACTACAACATGTGAATTTTGAGGAACAGACCAGAAGTATGAGCCAAACATTCCAGACATTCTGTGAATTTGTACAATTGAGAGCTACAACTCCTTCAGTCATAAGTGGTGGCATGGGTAGAGAACTCAGGCTGTTGCTCCCCTGTACCTGAGGTACAGGGTTTGAGCCTGGGTGACCCTAACCACCAGGCATACCTAATTGAGGCATTTTACACCCACAAGCAAACTTCCACGCGCACATATCAAATGTTTGCATGAACCTGAAAATGCAGAGTTTAACCCACACCAAATGCTTGCATGGACCTGGAAATGCAGAGTTTAAGGCGCACACACATCAAATGCTTGTATGGACCTGGTATTTGAATGAAATGCAGAGTTTAATGGCTCATAAAAATTCATAGTAGTAAAAAAAAAGCAGACTGGATCTGGTAATTGAATGTTTCTCCTCCTCCTTACCTGGAGCAGCTAGGGAAATACACACACAGCTCACCCTCTAGTTTGACTGGCCAGAAACAAAATACAGTGAATCCTTTGAGCCCCTCCGCCTGGCTGGCAGACTGTTCATGGAGCTGAAGTCATCGCACATGTCTCTGCATGTGATGACGTCAGCCCAAAAGCCGGAAAAAAATGAAAAGCCGGGAAATTTGGAAATGAAGGGGTGCCACTCTGGAATCGTGGTACCCCATAATTGGGACCTCCAAAACCAGTAAAAAACAAGAAATTTGATAGTTGAGAGGTCTGCTGCCATCCCCATCTGAAAGACTCTTGGAGGTTCAATATGATCTTAGCCTATGATAGGAAAGTTGCTCAGATAAAGCCTCTGCTTTCTTTCTTCCTTCTTTATGGACAGACTCGATCTGAGTTAATGTAAAGGGGCACTTTGGGTAGAAGCTTAACTCGAGAGTTTTTTGGCTGTCGCGAGTTTGTTATAATGGTTGACTCTGTTCTGAAGATGGAACCAACACCCATCAGTAATGAATGAATGAATGAAGATCAACAACACAGATGGAACGTTATGGTAAGAACATAACTTTTTTATCTGTTGGTCAGCCACCCAGGTAGATGAGCATAGGACTCTTGTCTTGAAAGTTAACATTGAATTCTCTGTCTGCAGGTACAAAAGTTGCATGTTTACCACAACTTCAGATTTGTTTGAAGAATTTAGACTGACAGACCTCCCTATCCTTCTGTTGGAAACTGGAAATTAGGAGAGAGAGAAGCCAGGGTATCATGACAAGTGTCTGGTGCAAAAGCAGCTTGAAAAAGTTATTTTCTAACTGGCCGTGCATGGCATGCAGAGTCCTAAAAACCTATCTAAAATTGAATCCTCTGTGCAGATCCATATATAAAAGAAAATGAATGTGTTTATCTTGCTTGTCCTTTGACCACCCTCGTCCTGCTAGGCTAGTAGCCTATTTTCAGGGAAGACCTGATGTGGTATTTATATTACTAAGAGAAATTTGGCCAGGGCAGCAGGGAATTTCCCTACTCTTTTTTTGGTTGGTGCTGTGGGGTCTTTTTACATCCACCTGAGCTACCACCAACTCTGTCTGACAGGACCTTTGTTTAACATGTCATCAGAATGATGACACACTGAAATGCAGCAATCTGTCTACCTGGTGTGGGAGTAGAACCAACAGTTTTCTGCACCAAAGGTAATTGTGCTACCTGTTGCACCACTGACTTTGCTTTTTAACAGTGCCATAAATCTATAGTTTTCACCTTTGGAACAGGTTATTAGATTCTCTTTCACTTAACATAAATATAGACATTCCTGGGTCAGGCAGAAGAAGCCTTGAAGCAGCTGCAAGAAATATGCATAGGATGACAAGAGTAGTAGATTTCTTTAAATGAATGCCATAAGGTTGGACTTGGAACCGTTCGAATCTTAGAAAGGCATGTGACAAGTTTAATAGCCTGTTTTATGAAAGTGAGAGGTGAAAGAAGTGAATAGGGTAGATTAAGGTATAGTTTTCTTGTATTGAAAAAAAAAAACAGATAACATTCTTGATATGCTCTGCATTCATTTTAATCTGTAAATAGCTGTCTAATCTGAATGTAGAACTTTCAGTAATGTATCTCAGGGTTGAGTTCTGTTAAGAGTAACAGGTATTTCCTGTTACCCCTATCTGATGACGCACCTTACTTTTTTATATGCATGTGTTTTGGTGCTCTGCTGCCGGCTGACCATCGGCTGCGTGAGATTGATTGGTCCACTTGTTCCTTATGAGGTGGGTGCTGCTCCCAGACCATTTGTTCTCCTGTGAAGTATGTGCTGTCATCATGGCAGGCATTAGGGTATTCAATAGATGTGGCATAATCCCACCCACTGGTGGTGGCCTGGGCTCTATATCCCTGTAAAGAACCACATAAACCCCCTGATACAGAGGCGTGCTTGCTCCTGGCCATACCTTCGTGATGTCTGCTGGCTTGTTTGTACCCATCCACTCACCTTTCCCCCTAGCCTGTTCTCATGAGTGGCCTATGCCACTCCCCTGGAACTCCAATGAACTACAGGGCGAGGAGTCACCACAACCTTCCATCCCAGGCGAAAATGCCATTTTGGTCGCATATCTCTTGCCCACCTTTCCCCGGCTGTTCCTATTTTTCAAGCCAGTTGTCATTCTCGGGTCATTTGTATCACAGTCAGGGCTTTATCCATCTGGGCCAGGAGGGTACACCTTAGTTGATCAAAAGTCACAAGGTCATATTTTCACAATACACATAATTGGAAAGTTCTGAAAGAGAAGGTATTGTAACTTCTGATTTTAAATTTTAAACCCCTCTAATTTTGTGTATTGCATTTAACTGTCTGCTCAGACCCTATCTGCTCCCACTTTCCAACCTCATGTGGTGATGAGCAGTGGATGGCATGCACCACTTGCTCCATATTTGCAACTGATAAGTCCATTTAGCTGTGAAAAACACATATACTGGATAGGTGTGTGTTATCACTTATGGGCATGGAGACGTTCAGCCGTCCACCTTTGGTGTACATGATGGGATAGTGAAGTATACAAATGTGTGTTATGTAAGTGTATATAGAGAAGGGCTGCATGCACATCTTAGGGTCTTAAGTGAATGAGCTTGTGGTTCACTTTGAACCTTGAGGATTGACTACGTTGTCCAATGTATTCTTGCACAAAGCAGCCAGGCTTGATCCAAATTAATCTGGCTGTTTGAGAATGAAAACCAAAAACGGGTTGAAACAGCAATGTTCTTTTACTATTCACTGCCCCCTTCATCATGTTCCTAAATAGCTCCCTCCCTTTTATTTCAGCACACTAAATTTAGTTTTCCTTGTAGTCTATTGGTTGTTGAGAAACTTGCAGCCCTTTGATTGTCTTAAAAAAAAAAAAACAACAAAAAAAAAAACATTAAAATAGGTAAAATGCTTCATGGTGGCTAATGATGCATGGGATAGCAGAAACATCCCTGCTGTCTTTTGCTGTAGCAGTGTGAACTAAGAGACTGACTTCCAGAACTTGATCTGTATGGCTCTGTCGCAAGTGAAATGTGTGTCATCATGTATAAAGTCAAGGCTCCTTGATGTGTTACCATTCGTTGTTGGTCTATATTGTATGCCTTTTATAAGGCAGAGTACCATAACATGTATATCTTGTTTATGAGCTCTGTATTGGTTAAAGGTGTACACCCCCCAAATACTGGAATGTATATGTTCTTTGAACGAGGGTAAGGCAGTCCACACAGCCTGTGTGGACCTCGCCAAGGCCTTCAACACCATCCCCCACTCTGGAATCATAGATAAACTTACTAAGCTGGGCATAAATCTCTACATCACTCGATGGTTTGCCAACTGGCTTACTGATAGAACCCAGACTGTAAAAGTAGCCAACTCCAAATCCAGCTCCAGATAAGTGGAGTACCTCAGGGTTCAGTCCTGGGACCACTCTTGTTTGGCATCTACTTCTCTGAAGTACAGGCCATCACTAAGGGACTCTGGCTAACAAAGTTCACAGATGACTGCAAACTGGGAGCCATTATTGAATTCCCAAATTATGTGGATATTCTACAAAAGGGCCTTAAAGAAACAGATGCTTGGTGCTAGAGCCATGGGCTCAAGCTTAATGCCAAGAAATGTATAGTTATCCCCTTTGGAAAAAACATGTACCCATGAATTACCACATAGGTGGCAGTACACTAAACACACGAAAGTGTGATGAGAGACTTAGTGACACAGGTGGACAGTTGCCTCACCTTTGATAACCACATCACCACAACAGTCAGGAAATCCTTCTGTGTGGCACACCTAGTCACAAAAGGGCTTTTCATCCTGAAAAAAGGAGGTAATTGTCCCACTGTACTCATCCCTCATTAGACCCATTATAGAGTACAATACCCTGTTTGGTATTTACCTCACAAGACATCTGCAACAGCTGGAAAGGCCGCAGAAATAGCTCACTAAAAGAATCACAGGCCTAAATCAGATGCCCTATGCTGACAGTCTAAAAAAAAACTCCAGCTGTACTCTGTGGCATATCGTCTACTCTGAGGCAATCTCTGCTTAACATACAAGGCCATGTCAAACCCTGAGCTGCTGGACATGCTCCACGTAAAGAAATCCCAATCCATCAGAGCCACACGCTCCAGGGATCTAAATCTTGTCATCACAATGAATAAAACATGTTGGAGGGATAGGTTCCTGACCCAGAGACTCCCCATACTCTGGAATAGACTGCCCATACATGTCAAGCAGAGCGCCTCCTTGGCCTCTTCAAAAGGAACCTTGACGATTGAATGGGAGACAGGAAATTCTCCCTGGGGATCACGTCAGTTGGCCCTGCTAGTCAGGGGTCCAGGGAAGTAAATATCGTGGGAAGAAATATCCAGGAAATTGTTATGGCTAGGCTTTTATGGGCCCTAGGGCCAATAGCCTAGTACCAACCTATGAACCTATTAGGTCTTTCCAGACGTTTTCCGTAGTATGCACTTAATCCCAATAGTCCACAAATTACCATTGTTTAGCCTTTTCTTAAGATTGTTGAAAAGTTTATTGCAGCTTTAATATGGGTTCCTCCATGCAATCTGTGGCATGATCAAAGTCAGAGAAAACTTTATCATTCAGAACTGCATAGCAGTGTAGCTGAACAAAATTACAATGCTTCGTTCTCAATGCAGGAAACAGTTGCACATATAGACTGAAAAAAATTAAAAAAATATCCCAGTAGAAATTTAATAAGTAGCAATTAGTAAGTTAAATAGGACAGCAGTGACCCGTGCCCATCCCAGAACAGATGAGCAACAATATGAAAGTAATATTGTCAAAGTAAAATTGAAACAATAGCAGCATGTCTGTGATTAGACTGAGTTATTGCACAGTTTGTATATTGCACTTTACAGTCCTTCAGTGTGGTAGGTAAGCTACCTTAGTATTGCATTTGGTTATTACACATCCATAAAATATGCCACTTGATAGGCTAGCATGACTTATGAATTCAGTAATTTATGGCAGAGCATGACTGTGCAAATTGCTTTTGCTGTATATAGTAACTAATCAAAGTTATTGAAGAAAAAAGCAGTACCTTTTCGAATGTTAACATTTTTATACTGCAGGACTCTGACACACACACACTTTTTGACAAAAAAAAAATCTCCTCCTCCTTGAATCATGGGGATATTTCCCCTACAGGAACGTCCATGCCATTCTTCAGTATTTGTACAGATGACATTATAGACTACAGCACAAGCTCATACAATGAGGTAGGATGGAAAAGATGAGAACAGACTTTGAAGTTGAAGGAATGAATAGACTTCTTGCAGCTTTGACGTATGTGGTGTTGAGCAAAACGGTGCACTTGTGCAATGAAAACAGCTGCATACAAACAAGTCCTAATGTGTTTTTAAGTCCAGAGTATGAGTATGGAAAAAAGTAGTGAGCAGTCCCATCTATCAAAGGGCAGAAATCAGAGAAATGTGTGCAGGCAGTAAGCAGAGCTCTGGAATATACCGAGTTGTGTATAGAAAGGCATTAACAGTAGTAAAAAGAAATGCATCCTTTCTGTATGTCAGGAGACCACACCTGAAGCACTATTTGCTCTTGCAGTGAGTACATTTTCACTGTTATCCCTTCACATCTGATGGCAGCAAGGGACTTGGTCGTCTGAACTGGTTCTCTATAAGTGAGAGGGAGGCAGTTAGTAAGCAGTAGCTAACATGTACATTGAGGAAAGCAGATTCCCTGCCAGATATTGAGAGGGATATTTAAGACGTTGTTACTGTTAATCTGCTGAAGCACATTGGAAATTACTGTGTATAATAGAATCCTTGACTTTCATTCATTCATTCCTGTCTCTTGATATCTGCTGCATACCAGCATTTCTTCTGAGTAGTTATGGGTTTAAAAGACCATCTCACTGTGTTTGATAAATGATAGTGGCAGCAGTGGAGTACAGAACTGCTGAGGGATAGAAGATGCAGAATTGGGAACCTGGGGTACAAGAAAGACGTATGTTAGAAAAAAAAAACTAACAGAGCTTAGAGATTGTACCATTCAAGAAAGAAAGGAGAGGGAGAAAACCAGGAATTTTCAAATACATCTAATGGATCAGCAGAGCTTCACAGAGCAGTATCCTACAACAAAGTGCAGCAGTAATAAATGGGCGCAAGTGGAGGGGAGGGTGAACTCCGATAGTAGATGGAGAGTGCTTCAGCTAGACTCTGGGACAGACGTGGAATAATCATCCAGAGGGGTGTTAAGTTTAGAACAATGGCAGAATGCTAGAATACACAGGTTGGATAAGACTGAGTGAAGTTAGAAGTGCGCAAGTCATGGATTTCAGCTAGTTAGCCAGAAGCACAAGTTTTCAGAAGGGGGTACTACAAAAGGTATTGTCTCCTTACCTGAAAGGTGTAGAAACCCTGAAAGTGATTGTAATAGTAGCACTGGTATGGGGGGGCACATCCTCTTGGGATAGTGGGGATATGCCCCATCCAAAAAAATGTTTCTTGTTTCATTCATTTTAATTCAGAATGGGAGTTGTATACCGTACATTTGCCAAGATGACCTAGAACAGTAGACGCATGTTATTTCCCTGAAGGCTGTGAATGTTATTTCCTTGAAAGCTAGGAGAATGCAGAAAGTTAATTTTATACAGCTTATCTGGAATGTAGGAAAATGGTGACATTTAGAATCATAAGCAAGCAGTAAATGCTGGACGATGTTACTAGTACAGGGAACTGGATCATCAAGGGTGGAGGATTATTTCCCCCCACATTGGAAGGTCCATTATATTCTGTTAATACCCAACCTGGGGGCATTAATGTACTTAGAAAATGGGCTAATTGTTTTGTTAGGATGCACGCATTTCTTAAATCTTTGAAATATTAGACAGAAGAAGAGGAGGCAGAAGAAGAAGAGCTATTTTACAAAGTTGCAGAGGGTATGGAATTGTCTTTGAAAGTGTTTTGCTTCTAAAAAATTATGTAATAATAATTATACATACACATGCATTTAGACACACCCACACGCAGATGGTCTGAGACATGTGTATGCGTATATATATATATATATATATATATATATATATATATATATATATATATATATGCACACGTATACATACACGTGTATGTGTGTATGTGTATATATATATATATATATATATATATACACACACACGTGTTGTGTGTGTGTATATGTGTATATATATGTGTGTGTGTGTATATTATATATATATATATATATATATATATATATACACACACACACACACACGTGTTAGGGTGTGTGTGTAGATATATATATATATATATATATATATATATATATATATATATATATATATACACACACACACACACGTGTTGGTGTGTATGTATATATATATATATATATATATATATATATGTATATATATATATATATATATATATATATATATATACACACATACATCTATGTGTGTATATATGTATGTATGCACACGTGTGTGTGTAACTATAGATATATGTATTTATATATATATATATAGATATATAGATATATAGATATAGATATATAGATATATGTATATATATGTATATATATATATATATATATATCTATATAGATATATATATGTATATATATATATATATATATATATATATATATGTATGTATAAACTCTGATGCATGCAAAAAACAAGCACACTGAATGTGGCCAGCAGTTATAGGTTCATAGGTAGGTACTAGGCTTTCTGCCAGAGGGCATTTATAAGCCTAGCCAGAGTGTCCGCTTTCGCCGCCCTATTGATTAATTAACTGAGCCACTGTCAAGCAGAGCCAATGAAGTGATCCCCGGGGTGTACTTTCTGTTACCCATCCACTCATCAAGGCTTCTGTTGAAGAGCGTTTGTGAGGGGCTCTGCCTAATGTAGTTAGGAATTTTGTTCCAAAGCATTGGGAGTCTCCGTGACCGGAATCTATCCCTGCAGCATGTTCTATTTATTGTTGTGGCGAGGTTTAGCTCACTAGAGTGTGTGGCTCGCAGTGACTTGGATTTCTTTAGGTGGAGCATGTCCGTCAGTTCTGAGCTGGACATGGCTTTGTAAGTCAGGCAGAGATCACCTCTGAGTAAGCGATATGCCACTGAGTACAGCCAGAGTCTTTTCAGTCGGGCTGCGTAGGACATATGTTTGAGGCCAGTAATCCTCTTGGTGAGGTGCTTTTGTGGTCTTTCAAGCTGTTGGAAGTGTCTTGTGAGGTACATCCCAAATGGGGCATTGTATTCTATGATGGGTCTGATGAGTGACGAGTAGAGGGGCACTATAACCTCTTTATTTCTAGATGTGAACCCCTTAGTAATTAGATGGGCCACATAGAAGGATTTCCTAACTACTTTTGCAATATGATTGTCAAAGGAGAGATTACTATCTACCTAGATCCCCAGATCTCTTATTACCTCTTCTGTATTAAGGGGGCTGCCGCCTATGTGGTAATTCGTGGGTGTTTTGTTTTTACCAAATGGGATGACTATGCATTTTTTGGCATTTAGCTTGAGGCCATGACTTTGACACCAGGTGTCTGTCTCAGTAAGGCCTTTTTGGAGGATGTCCTTGTCAGCCGGAGAGTCAGTTATGGCTCCCAGTTTGCAGTCATCGGCGAACTTGGTTAACCATAGTCCTCCTGTGTTTGCCTGTACTTCTGAGAAATATATGCCAAACAGTAGGGGTCCCAGAACTGAGCC
Organism: Protopterus annectens; assembly: GCF_019279795.1. Classification (NCBI taxonomy): domain Eukaryota; kingdom Metazoa; phylum Chordata; order Ceratodontiformes; family Protopteridae; genus Protopterus; species Protopterus annectens. Next base: position 1,730,155,826 of record NC_056735.1, on the reverse strand, counting down.
TTGCGTGACACCACTTGTGACTGGTTTAGAGTCCGTCCTGGAGCCCGCGATTCTTATCGTGTGAGTTCGGTCTGTAAGCCAGTTGGCAACCCATCTTGTGACGTAGGGGTTTATGTTCAGGCTGGTGAGTTTTTCTATAATACCTGAGTGAGGAATGGTGTTTAACGCCTTGGCGAGATCAAGGTAGGCTGTGTGAACCACCTTTCCCTCGTCTATGGCCTTGGTAACCGTCTCGAAGAAGTCAACCAGGTTTAGTAGGCATGATCTGCACTTAACAAAGCCGAACTGGGTCGGGTCAAGTGTTTGGAGGTTCCCAATGTCTTTGTTAATGAGTTCCATGATGATGTGCTCCATAGCCTTGCAGACCAGGCTAGTCAGGCTTATGGGGCGATAGTTACCAGGGTCAGTTGTGGCTCCTCCTTTGTGGAGCGGAATAATCATTGCTGTGCATCATTCTATGGGCACGTAGCCTGTGGAGAGGCTGAGGTTGAACAGCGTGTTTAGATGGGGGGGGGTTAGTTAGTTCTATAGTTCGTGCAAGACGCAGCCTGGGACACCATCTGGCCCCATTGATGCTGTGTTTTTGGCTTTTGAAAGGGCTGTTTTCACCTGTGCTTCTGTGATTTTCGGGACACTACACTTTTCCGGTGTTGTGGGCCCTTTTGAAAGTGAGAGGGAGGTGAAGTTTGCACTGAATCTATCTGCCAGTATGTTGGCAATATCAGTAGGTTCAGTATATTTTGTGCTATTTTGCATATCTGCGAGTTGCCACTTAAATTCTTGACATAGCTAAAGAAAGCTTTGTGGTTATCTTTCGAATCCTTGGCTATTTGTCTTTCGAAGTTAGCCTTGGATGATTTTATGAGGGACCGTAGTTTCTTACTGATACTGATCAGGGATGTCTTTCCTTCTTGGGATTTGCTTTTTTTCTGAACTAATTTCCTCCTTTTGTTGTTTAACCTGTTTATGGCAGGGGTGCACCAGACTAGTTTCCTTCTCTCTGGTTTTGCTAGGGCTGGCATGATCCATGCATCCTTGTAGGTGCTCAGAGTGCAATTGTGAAGGATTCTGAATCTTGGGCTGTGAAGCTTACCACCCCTGCCTTAAGTAAGGTGAAGTTTGCTTTAGAAAAGTTTTTCACTCTGGTTTCCTTGGTTGGGGGTGGTGGTGGCGTGTGGACATCCAGGGTGATTAGTTTATGGTCTGATCTAACCAGTGATGGGTTGACTTCCGGTAAGGAGCACCTGTCGCCCATGTTGGTGATGAGCAGGTCCAATATGTTGTGGCCTCTGGTATGGGAGTTTACCAGGTGATCCAGGGCATTTGAGTTGATAAATTCCAGGAAGCGCTGAGCCTGGGAGTTTGTACTCAAGTAGTTTTCCCAGTTAATGGTAGGATAATTGAAATCTCCCAAGATCAGGGTGTTCGGTAAGACCTTCATGTTTTCCAGCGTCTCCAGAAAGGCGGAGTAGTGGTCCTGGGTCATGGAAGGTGATCTGTAGCAGGCCACAATTTGCATTGCAGATTTGCCCGATGTTAGTTGCACATGGATGATCTGAGAGGTATCCTGCTGCGCCACTAACCTGGAGGTTTGGATATCCTTGATGAATATGGATACACCCCCTCATTTTGTGTTTCTGTCCGTGTTCTGTGGCCGAAATGTGTGGTATGAGTTGTAGCCCAGTAGTGCTGGAGTGCTCTCTGGATCCTTGAACCAGGTTTCAGTTACTGCACAGATGTCACCGTTTTCCATAGAGTAGCATAACCCTCAGTTTTTTAATTGTGCTGTTTACGGAGGTGGGTTTGAATTTTGAGCCTTGCCTAAAAAGGCACTATGGGGGCAGCAAGAGCCTTGGCCAGTATTTGAAAGCCAAGGGGTGACAGGTGCAAGCCGTCTCTTGCGAAGCAACATGGCTTGTCGAGCATGTCATCCCAGGCTGACAGACACTGGATCCCCTTTGAATGACACCAGAAGCTTAGGCAATTGTTGAAATTGATAATTTTTTCGATGTCCTTCAAGGATGCATCTGCAGTCCTTACAAATGGGTTGTCCTGTCAGGCAGCCCTTCGGTTGGCCGGATTTCAAAGTCTGGGTCTGGCCCCGGCTGGTGTCGCACTTCACCCGACGTCATAGCGGCAGTTCTTCGGGTATAAAGGCATCAGCCGACGCCATTTTCCTCAGTCTTTCTTGCCGCGTGGCGTCCGAAGCAGAAGCTGTTCGCAAGTGCCGGTCGGTCAGAACCAGAGATTACTACTACCGAATACTACTTCTACTACCGAAGACTTCTAAAAAGCTAAGTACCCCATTGGGGACTCTTTCTTGCCTCAGCCGATGTCAGAAAAAGTGAATAACTGTTTAACTTGTGGGAAACAAATACCTCATAAAGATTTCCACTCTTACTGCTTACCTTGCTTAGGCCCAGACCACGACGTAGCAGCTTGTCTAGCCTGTGCTTCTTTCAACCGACGAACGCTTAGACGTCGGTCGGAATTTGCTGAAGAGTTTTTCGGCTCCGATTTTGCTTACATTATGCCGTCGGATCCTCCGACTACGCAAATTTCTAAAAAACGCAAGGAAAAGGACCGACACACGCGGTCCGCGGTTTTGGCCGAAACCGCAGTTAAGCCAACCGCGAGTGTCTCGGTTTCGGCTGAAACCGACTCCACGGTTCTTCCTTCGGCCGAAAGCTTGCCACTTACCGAGGCCTCATCCAGCTTGGCTGAATCTGCTACTGAAATCCCACCTGCTCTTGCAGGTTCACAGGATTTATCTGATACTATCCCTTTGGATATTTCTACCCCTGCACGTGGAGCTGCTAGGCCTCCTGCATCCATGTCGATTAAGGCCTTTGCCAGGGCTAAAGCAGCAAAAACTACCAAAACTGTGCCTGCTAAGACCCCCTCTCACAGGCCCAGTTCTAGTTCTCAAATGCTTAGTCTAGCAGAGGATCTCATTTCTTTGATCCGGGGATCCCAACCACATCCAGACAGGGCCTCTCACCCACCTCCAGAGAAGAGGACTAGAGTAGAGCCCCCAGAGCCAGTTTCTTCAGATGGCTCCTCTGATGAATCAGATAATTCAAACCCTCCAGAGGCCCCCTTTTCTCCTTATGAGGACTCTGATGCAGAAGAGTCCATTCCTTCTGCCTCTCCGCCTGAGGAATTTTCTTTTTGGGAAACCTTGCATGCTATGAGGGAACAATTTCAATGGCAGGGCCAGGATTTTTCAGACACTAGGAAAAGGCTTAGAACCTTCCTGCATTTGCCACAGCATAGGCCTTTAGCCATTCCTCCAGTACTAACTGTTGTGGATGATGCTTTCAATGATGCTTGTACTGCTCCTGATTCTCTTCCTCCGGCTGCTAAGCCCGATAGGTACTACAGGGTCCCGGACACACATTATCACTTGTATAAGGCTCCTTTTGCACATCCCGAAACTATCGCCCAGGGACCTAAGGCTGTAGCAGCTACCTCTGCCAAAAACCCCCTCCCCTCTGAAAGGGAATCCAGATCCTTAGAGAGATGGGGTAAAAAAGTTTACACTTCTGCTACTCTTTCAGCTAGGGCCTTGAACTGTCAATTCCACATGATCCAGTATCAAGAATTTATGTTTGACCAGTTAACTAAAAAGCTGTCCTCAGACGAACCATTAGACAAAAAATCTGTTCAGGAAATGGTACATAACATTCAGCAGGTCAGTAATCATTCCTTAAAATGCGGCTATGATGCACTGGAAGCTTCCTTTAGATCAGCCATGACTGGCACAGTGATCAGAAGACATGCATGGTTAAAAGAGCAGGCCTTACCAGATCATGTCAAATCAAAGCTACTAGATGCTCCCATGGACAAGATCAATTTGTTTGGCTCTCCTGCACAACAGGTGCTGAAGAAGATGGAAGAGAAGGCAAAATCTGTCCAGACAGTGAAAGATTTCTTACAGGTCCAACCTCCAAGGTTTAGCAGGAATTGGCCCTCCAAAATTGGTCCTTTCCAGACACCTCCAGAGCTCAGAGAGGCAGGAATAGGCGCTCAAGAGGCAGAGGTCAATCCAGAGGTGCCTACAGGGGACGTCAGTGGCAGGCTAACAACCAGCGAGGTACAGCCACAGATACAGCCACCACCACTACTACAGGACAATCACAGTGACTTGGCTCTGGCACCGCCTACCAGGGAACAACTAGAAGCACCCTTAGGCAGGAAGCTAGCCTTATTTTCAGTAAACTGGCATTACATCACAGGAGACAAGTGGATTTTGCAGACAATAGACCAAGGTTACAGGTTTCACTTCCATACTCTACCAAGGAAGAGAGGAATGCCAAACCTACCTCCAAATCAAAAGGCAGAAGCTCTAAAACAAATAACTCACTTACTAAGCATGAGAGCTGTAGAAAAGGTACCATCTTTGTTGCAAAAGGAGAGGGATTTTACTCCAGACTCTTCCTGGTACCAAGAAAAGAAAACCAATGGAGACCTATTCTCGACCTGTCCGCTTTAAACACATTCCTCATTGTCCCAAAATTCAAAATGCTGACCCTACAGCAGCTTCTTCCCATGCTGGGCAAGGAGTCTTGGCTGGTAACTCTAGATCTCAAGGAGGCATACCTGCACGTCCCCATACGACCAAATTGCAGAAGATACCTCAGATTTCTTGCAGGATCAGAGCATTATCAATTCTCAGCATTGCCCTTAGGCTTATCTACTGCGCCCAGAGTGTTCACGAAATGCCTGGCATCAGTAATTGCTCATTGCAGGCTTCAGGGAATCCAAATCTACCCTTACCTGGACGACTGCCTGTTACAAGCGGACAACAAAAACAAGCTAACAGAAGACTTGAAAAGGGTCATTTATCTACTGCAAGCCCTGGGATACACAGTCAATATAAAAAAGTCAAGGCTGATACCATCCCAAAGGATAACCTTTTTGGGTGCAGAATTGGACACATCAAGACAAATGGCATTCCTAACATTAGAAAAACAGGAGCAACTCCCTCTCTACTTCTTGGCATTAACAAAGCAGAACCAGCTAACAGCAAGAAAAGTCCTGCAAGCCTTGGGTTACATGGCATCCTGCATAATATTGGTTCCACATGCCAGGCTGCATATGAGAAAGTTACAGTGGTACCTAAGGAATTTATGGTCTCAGCACAAGCACAGCCTAGAAACCCAAATTCCAATAATCCCATGCCTGAAACAAGAATTCCAATGGTGGGCTCAGGCCTGTCAATCAAACAAAGGACTGCCCTTCCACAGCATTCAACCAAGCCAGACAATCACAACGGACGCCTCAGACCTCGGTTGGGGGGCACACATGCTGGACAAGTGCATACAAGGCTTATGGACTCAAGACCAGCTACACCTACACATAAATCAGAAGGAAATGCTGGCAGTAAAACTGGCATTTCAGACATTCAGACCATTTCTTCAACAAGGTCCACTGTTGATAAGGACAGACAACACCACAGTTATGTGGTACATCAACAAACAGGGAGGCACACATTCATACCCTCTATGCCGGATGGCAATGGACCTCTGGAATGTGGCTCTGAGCTTCAACATCCAGTTACAAGCAATTTTTGTGCCAGGAAAAGAAAACATTCTAGCAGAATACTGAGCAGAACTACCACGGATGCCCACGAATGGATGCTGCATCCGGACATCTTCAAAACCATTACAAAAAAGTGGGGGCTACCAGAAATAGACTTATTTGCATCCCCACGCAATCACCAACTGAAGAAATTCTGCACAAGGACGTACCACCCACTTGCTTGGAAAGTGGACTCCCTATCTTCAGTTGGAAAAACCTGACAGCATATGCATTCCCACCACTTCCTTTGATGCACAAGGTGCTATTGAAAATCAAAGAGGACTGTCCAAGGATCATCCTGATAGCTCCAGACTGGCCAAGGCAAGATTGGTACCCATTACTGAGGAGCATGTCTCTGGAACAAATATGGACTCTACCTCTAGTTCCCTTACTGTTAACACAGAACAACTACAACACCCTGCATCCAAACCTGAAAACACTGCAGCTGACTGCCTGGAACATTGCATAAGACCAAATAACCCAAATTTATCCCAAAGGGTTAAAGACATTATCTTGGAGGCTCGCAGACCCTCAACAAGAAAAAAATTATTCAGCAAAATGGAAAAGATATCACATTTTGGAGTACTACAAAGGGAGAAAATGTGTCACTGGTAAACATAGCCAACATCCTGGAATACTTGGCAGAGCTCTTCCACAACAGCCTGTCCTATTCTTCCATTAAGATTCATGCATCAGCTATTTCAGCAGAATACAACTTGGATCCTCCAGTCTTCTCACATCCTCTGCTCAGGCAGTTTCTGAGAGGAATTAAAAATGTAAAACCACCTAGGAAGACACCATTGCCAGCGTGGGACTTGAACTTTGTGCTAGAAAAGTTGACACTCCCTCCTTTCGAACCAGCAGCAACAGCAGACTTACAATACTTATCATGGAAAACTGCTTTCCTGCTTGCAATCACATCAGCAAGAAGGGTATCTGAGCTGCAGGCATTAATGGCAGTACAGCCCTTCCTGATCTTCCATCAAGATAGAGTGTCCATGAGAACAAATCCTACTTTTATGCCAAAGGCGGTCTCCAGGGTATCTTTAAATCAAGCTATCCATCTACCTACATTCTTCCCCAACCCACAGAACAGGGGGGAAAGACTGTTGCATACCTTGGATGTACATAGACAACTACGCTACTACCTGGACAGGACCAAGGCCAATAGAAAAACTGACCAACTACTGGTAGCATATGCAACAGGAATGGAAGGAAAAGCAATTTCAAAACAGACAATCTCTAAGTGGATAGGAAATTGCATTAGATTTTGTTACTCCTACCATGGGAAGAAAACTCCAGAAAACATCAGGCCTCACTCTACAAGGGCAACAGCCACTACCACAGCTTTCCTACGAGGAGTGGCTACCAAAGACATTTTAGAGGCTGCTACTTGGAGCTCCGTGCATACATTTGCCAAGCATTATAATTTACCTTTATACTCCAGATCCCGAGCAGGTTTTGCCACTGCTGTTTTGCAAGGGATCTTATCTACACCATAATCTTATTTCTCCTCCTCCCCCAGTTTGGCTATGGTATTCTACCCATTTGTAAGGACTGCAGATGCATCCTTGAAGGACATAGTACAGTTTTGTACCTACCATAAATGTAGATGTCCGATAGGCATGCATCTGCAGTCAGGATTACCCACCCTCCTTCCCCTCTGTGGTACTCCTAGGGTATTTGCCCATCTTGTAGCTAGCTGGGGGAATCTATTATGGTGTATTTGTTTGTATATATGTACATACATGCTTATTTTTTGTTTGCTCTCTACTATTTGGAACCATTTGCATTTATCCAAATTTAGCCTTCCTAGAGGGCACCTGGCATCTGGGGCAAGAAACACTGAGGAAAATGGTGTCGGCTGATGCCTTTATACCCGAAGAACTGCCGCTATGACGTCTGGTGAAGTGCGACACCAGCCGGGGCCAGACCCAGACTTTGGAATCCGGCCGACCGAAGGGCTGCCTGATGACAGGACAACCCATTTGTAAGGACTGCAGATGCATGCCTATCGGACATCTACATTTATGGTAGGTACAAAACTGTACTTTATACTGAGGTATCATTCTTGGTGAGGGCAGGATGCTACTCAGGGTCAGGGTCATACCCGCCTGGGCTACATGATCAGAGAGCTGTTATGGCCACTTTATTGATTGTGTATACCTCCAGTGTTTCTTCATGATTAAATTACATCAGCAGTAATACACACATACACTGCAAACCATTACAATGTCTGTGCAGTGCACACGTACATACACACCGAGTTTGTACAGCTCACTTGTTTGCTGTTGTCTGTAATCAAATAAATGTGTTAATATATAACTTACTGTAATATATTTAACTCACTGCTGTTAAACACAGTACAGATAATTACCACACATGCACCCTGAAACATAACCCCAGGTCTTTGTCACTACTCTGTTTACTTGCTTTGCCACCCCCCACCATACACACACACTTGTTAACTATGGCTTTTTAGAACTGCAGTTAGTGTGGGTTAAGGAAATGACAAGTCCTTGTTACAGCTGCAGTTGGTTGCATTATTTCTGTTTTTATTCTTTATATTTATTTATTTTTTTATCCACTAACTGCATCTTTTTTAAAAAAATGTTTGAGAGGGAAAAAAGGAAGTGGCAGCTCGAGTAAAGGATTTTGGCATTGTAGTATTCTGATCTTTATAATTTCAAGTGTCAAACCGAGATTGCTGATTCAATAAGCCTTTTTCTAAGGGGAAGGGTATTGAAGCGAGGAGTCCCTTAATGTTGAGAATAGTCTGGCCTTGCATACACATTTAATTATATCCTTATGCTACTAAATAGTTTTGCTTGTTCCATGCAGTAATAGAGACTTTTTTCTTCTTGCTTTGAAGTTGGAGTTTCATAATATCTGGGATAGGCTGGTCCTGTAATCAGTGTTAATTACATAGTCATTTTACTATATAGTTTTGTTCACATGCGGTAATAAAAACATTTTTTTCTCTTTCCTTCATTTGATGTTACAATGTGTATGTGCGTACATGCACACACACAAATATGTGATATGTATTAGTATTTGTGGTCATTACTGTTGTAAGACAAAATCTGAGAAATGTTTTCTTATGTTAATTGACTTGATGGACCCGTTAGCAGAGATAGATGAACTAAGTTTGCTCAAGCATGGTATGGGATTCTGCCCAAACACTTTTTTCCTTTTCCTGTGTTTAAGCAATAAATGAAAACCTATTCCATTGAGTGATATACATGTACACTTTTACACTATGATTTTTTTTTTTGCTGTTCTGCCAACATTGCTGTCCCTTCCACTGAGTAGTTCTCTTCAAATCTTTATTGAAATGTATTTGTGTTCTCATTGTCTAGTTTCCTTCTTAATTCAGTTGTCTTTATGATATTAAGGTTTCCAGCATAGCTCTCAACTGTCCAGATTTGTATAGTATGTCAAGATTTTTGCCTCATATTTTTGGTCTGTAACTCATAAAATATATGTTTTTCTGGCAAAATCACTAAAAATTGAAGTCACTAAATAATGACGTAAATTTGAGTTTGACTTCATATCCTTAAACACATGCAAACACAAACCCTATTATTCTAGAAATGTTCTAAGTTTATTAGAGCAGTATTCGTAATCTGTCCCTATTTTTGGTCCTTTGATGCCCATTATTTTAGGCGTTGTCCAGATTTCTTATGAAAGAGGTTGAGAGGTATGGTTTCCAGACTTAACACAGAGTTAGAAATGCTTTCTAAATTTTGCAGGCGACCATTGTGTAGCATGGCCATTTCAGTGTTGCATAGCGATTCATATCAGATTGAGCGGAACAGATGAACTGCTGTATTATATTTTGCTTGGTACAGAGAAACATTTACAGAATCTACTTCTCTTGGATCACAAGACTTATCAGAATGACCTTCTTATGTTGTAAGAAAATAAGATCTAATTTGACATGCTCTAGTGTTTCCTTTCCAGATCACTGTAGTGCAAAACTGAGTTACTGTCCAGTAGACAGAGGAATGAGCCTGCTCATATGGAGAGAAGTCAGCAAGTGTCCTGTAGAATTATGTTGCTGCTCTCGATGGTGCTCTCTCTTTTGGTGCACCTCCCTGCCAAATGTATGGAAGAAAAAAAAAGTTTGACAGTTTACATCCCGTCAGTTACTTGATAACAGTTGTGTTTGCATGTAGTGAGCTTGTAAATGATCTATTCTGCTTTTTTTTTTCCTTAAGGTAATTTAACTACTTTTGGAGCAAAACGATCAGCTAGTTTGCAGAGTCTATTAAGTAAGCACAGTTGCTTGACAGCCTGCATCATCATCATCTTTCGGCTTTTCCCATTAGGGGTCGCCACAGCAGATCATCTCTCTCCATTTCTTCCTATCCTCTGCATCTTGCTGTGTCACACCAACCGCCTGCATGTCTTCTCTCACCACGTCCATAAACCTTATCTTAGGCCTTCCTCTTTTCCTCTTACCTGGCAGCTCCATCCTTAGCATCTTTTTCCCAATATATACCAATCATCCTTCCTCAGCACATGTCCAAAACAATGCAATCTCATCTCTTGCTTTGTTTCCAAACTGTCCAACATGAGCTGACCCTCTAATATACTGATTCCTAATCCTAGCCATCCTAGTCACACCGAGTGCAAATCTTAACATACAAGACTTTTTAAAAAATATTTAGTGCCCCCTACAAGTTGGAGTCAAAAGCCCAATACTCTGTTTGTACCATCCTTGCTATGATACTGTTATACCATTGTCAGTCCTGAAACATCAGAGAAATTTGTATACACAACGATTGTACATCAGTACGATTTGAGTAGAATCTAGGCCAGCAAGTTGTACAATTAAATAAAATAACCAACTTTCATGTTTCCTTTTTCATTTCTTCTTGTAAATCGGTGGGCCTGGGAAGGTCCATGCATGCCTAAAAATGTGTGATTGACTTTAAGCTACTCTTTCCGCTCTGGCTAAGGTTAAATTCAGAAGGGCAAGTGTTGCTTATGTATATTTGACTGTAAAGCACCACTAGAAATTTAAAGCACAAAGTCGCTATTGATTATTTTAAGTGTGTGTGCTCGCATTTGAGGGTGAAAGTCACTCTGCGTCTTTACAGTGCAGATTATGCATTTTAGTGTGGGGAAGCTGTACTTCTTTGTTATATAGAGTGCAAGGATCTTTCAGTAAAGTAAGTAAGGCTAAGTACGAGTGACAGCTCACAATGTAAACCAGTTGGGTTTGTAATGACTAAATTATGGGACAAAAAAGGGTGGTGTCTTTGGAGAATTTGTGCAGTCATTAAGTCTGTAGGTCTCAAGACGTGTTGGTAAGAAGCAGGTTTGCTGAAGTAGAAATGATTGAGTCATTTTTCAAAATTGCATCTTTTTTGTAGGCGCAAACTGGCGCATACCTTTCATCATTGCTTAACCAACTATAGCACCTTAGGACAAGAGTAGAGTACAGCAGTAGTGACTTCCTCTGATAAATCTGTATTTCAACAGTTGCCTAGTACTGAACACTTAACCATCATGCATCTAGTAGATTCCACTTGTGAATAGTCACTACTAGGTGTTCCATAGAACCATCTGTGATTATCTGAGGTTGTGCCAGGGTGAATAGGGCAGTGTATGTGTAACATATGCCAACAAAATTAGCTGGAGTTTTGTAAAGAATTCCATCTCGTTTGAATATCAAATTGATTTGTACAGATTACTGTGTTAAAATGTATTTGTAAAGGTGCTTGTATTAAAAATGTTTCCACAATGGATCCTGCTAGACAGAAAAGAAATATAGATTTGTCAGACTGTATTGTTGTAACTGATCAAGTGTATATATTTGAACAGAGGATACTGGAACAGAAGAGGTTAAGCTCAGCCCAGCTAACCTTAAGAAAAATAGCCTGAAATTAAATGACTTGGTTTAGGTCCTAAAGATTTTATCTCACAGGTCTAACTGCAACCCAGAGACGATGTCTGTGGAAAGCTGGGATCCTGCTCTGTTGTCCTTGGTGGTGAACTAATTGCTACTCTGGGCTGCCAGAAAATGACTTAGTTTCTGCAGAAAGAGTGGAAGTGCTGGAATTGTTTTACAGTTTCCAGATGCTGTACTAAAGCTTAGCTAGAGGGGTTTGTGTGTATGTGCTCATGTGTGTGTGTGCTCGTGTGTATAATGTGAACATAAAATCTCTGAGAATGTGTGTGAGCTACTTTAAACAGGGACACCGAGCACTAATTTCACAGAGAGGGTGGTGGAGGACTTGGCTTTCAACACCCGGCTAAAGACTCAGCTCCATAGTGGTCATTGGGGAGTCTTTTTTGGGGGCCTGGAGAGAAAGCCCAGCCACAGGACTGGAGTGTGTATTCCCTGTGTGCTTTTAAGGGGAAATTGTACTTGGTGCAGAGAGCTGCATCTGAAAACACTGCACATGTCTGTTTTTCTCATAGTGAATGTTTCCATCAGGAGTCAGTGGTGAGGATTAGGGCTCCCTTGATCACTGGTCCAGTGGAGGGACGTCACACCATCGACAGATATTTTGCATGTGAATACTTTAAATATGTTCTGAACAGATGAGGATTTGTAGATTATAACAAGGTGCATTTCCCAAGCTGACCTACGAGTCCAAGTAGGATAGATTCTCATCTGGAAAATACCAAAGTCAGTACAAATCACACCAGGAATACTCAGAAAAAGCTTTACTGGTGCATCTGGTACCTCGGCTTTCGGCTTCAGTGAATATTTTTTTACACACAAGCAGCACTTGTATATCATGTAATTGAATAATTGACATTCATTAAATTCAAATACTCTTCATTACATAAGTAAATGATCAGTATCAATTAATACATTCTAAAAGTTCCCTAAAGATGTTTTCTCAACCTCCTGGTCCAAATTTAAGTACCTAAATGTATAAATATTCTAAGTTTAAATACACATATAACTTGTATGTGTGTGTGTGTGTACATATATATATATATATATATATATATATATATATATATATATATATATATATATATATATATATATATAAAGTGCGTATAATTTTCTTAATATTAAACCTTATGATAATTTAAATTGTGCACATACAACCACAGCAGTATAATGCACAGAAATCCTATATTTTCAAAAAAGCTTATTCATTTTAACCTGTTCTTAATAAATGTATTTGATAAACCCTAATTTATGTTCAAATTGATGTCAAGATTCAATCCCCTAGGGCACTGGGTACCAAAATTGATAATACTTTGTTTCCAGTTGTGTCAGTTTGTGTGAATTCATCCCCTTGACAAAAATAGGGTTTGGCCAACACAGAACAGAATAAAGAGGCATCACTACCCTCATGATGTGCAACAAAATGTTCCGCTACAGGATTTTGTACCCTTTGTCTTCTGATGTCTCCCAAATGTTCCGTAATCCTTTTCTTTACTGCCCATTTAGTCTGCCCTATATACCATTTTATTGAGGGACATCCATATCCTAATATATAAACAACCACCCTAGTTTCACAATTATAATAATCCATAGCCTTATAAATCTTACCATTAATTCTCTTACCATCTAAATTTCTAATTGTGTTCCACACCTTACATCTCCCATAAGGGGAACTACCTTTCCTACCCTTTACTTTGGCCCATTTGCTAATAGATAAGTTCCCTTAGAGTGACTTTTTCTTATAGTAGGTTTAAAAACCTATTGGGGAAAATGTCTCTCAGTTTCTCATCATTTAATATTATGGGCCTAAATCTCTGAATTATCCCTTGAAGAATTTCTGAACAAAGAGAATATTTATCCACAAAGAATGGTCTATTATTTTCTTTGAATCCTTGCCTCTCCTGGCTGCTGCGTGTCCCTGGAGCACGGAGGTTGTACCTTTTTCTTGGTTAGCTGCCTGTCCTCCATAGTGTCAGAACCTGTCCTAGCTGATGACCAGGATTCCTTCTAATCACCAATACTTGCTGCCTTTCCTATTTTTAAGGAATAAAGGCCGCCCTTTGAATCCATTCCCTCAAGAAAGCAAGAAAGTATGTCTGCTGCTTTTTAATAGTTCATTTGTTTAAACTTTAGACACTTATACCCTACCTCTCTGGGATAGCCAGCAGCCATACCTTTTTCCTACTTTTACCCCCCTAGCCCTCTCGTTGACATTACTTTGCATCCATACTTGCCTCTCCATCTACCAGAATTACTCCTTTCCTCCTTGGACTTATTGTGTAATACATCTCTTTCCCACTTTTGGCACCCTCTCGCCTATAAAGCTATCGCACTCCCTCTTATCTCCTATACTAGGTTAACTCATCCCATCTACTGATTTCTCCAAAGTACTCCTTAATTCCTTAAAAGTACTGTTACTTTCTTTACTCTGCCTCTACACACGTTAATCTTCCATTTCTCACCATTCTCCTTCTACTCTCCTAACCTTACACAGACTATCTGTTTATCTATCACCTCTTTTACCTACCTGTATCTCTACTTGCCGACAGCTCTCAGCATTTCCACTGATTGTTTTTATAGGGTGGTCGGTCTGTCTCCTCCTTGCTTTGCTCTTCCCGCTTCGTTCGCCCTACGGGCTCACTCCGCTCCCATACCCTACCCCCAATTTCTACCCACCCCCAGTACAACTAGCCTCATACCTCTCTAACCACTCCCACTTCCCTATCAACCTATTACATTCCTACCATCTCCACTTCAACTACCTCACCAATCATCTTCTCTTTCTTCCCCTCCCTATTCCTTACTTCCCACTCTCCACCTCCTTATCACCATGCCAATCTCATCCTTTACTCCTTACTTCATATCCCTACTACTATTATAAACTCTCCCTTCTCTTTTCCTTATTTATATCTGTACTGCCTATGAACACATTGACTGCTCCAACTTCCAACACTCCTCAAAGCACACAACGCTTCCTGCACCTTCACCTCCCCTAAAACACATAAACATAACATCTACATCCAATTATTTCTTCACAAAATATCAGAGTCACCCATATTTGCTACAAACACTACCATGGGAAGAAACCACAAACCTTAGCAAAATTAACACTAATTCTCGCCAACAGATTTCACCTTCACCTCCTTTTGGATGGTGACATTCATCCCAACCCTGGTCCTACCAACAACTCTCCTACCTCTACAACTTGTGCTTCTACCACATCCCAACACACCCCTGTGCAATCTCCTAACTCACTCTTATTAGCTCATTTAAACATACGTAGTATTAACAATAAAATAACCGAGCTTCATGCACTGCTGCAGTTACACAACTTTGATTTTTTATGTCTTACAGAGACTTGGTTAAAACCACATGTTCACGACTGCGATATCATCCCTCCAGAATATAGTATTTTAAGAGTTGATCGCCCTAACAAGAAGGGGAGGGGGCATAGCCTTACTATATAAATCAAGCCTCCAACTTGCACCATTAAACACTTGTCTTCCTTCAGACACTAACTCTGAAATTCTTTTTGCTAAACTTCAATTAAATACCAGTAAATCCATTTATATTCTTTGCTCATATATTCCACCAGGCAACAACATCAACCTCCTTGGAAATATCCACAGCTGGCTGTCCACTACCTATCCCCAAGAAACCATTGTCCTAGGTGACTTTAACATTGACTGGAATACCTGTAATTCCTATAACCCTTCTAACCACATTAATCTACATGGCTTTTCTCAAATTGTCTCCTCACCCACTCGCATCCATAAGCCATCCAAAAAAGAATCCATCCTTGACTGGATCCTCATAAATACTCTCCCCTCAAACTACACAGTAGGCATCCTCCCTGATGATATAAGTGATCACTCTTTGACATATTTACTTCGACATAAGTCCTATATACATAGACCTCCAACCTTCATTACCACTCGTTCCAATAAAAACTTTAACCCTGAACGATTCCAAAATGAACTTAGCCTTTGTAACTGGTCACCCTTAAAATACCTTCAACTTAACAAAGCAGTAGCCTATTTCAATTCTAAGTTCCTCGAAATCCTTAACCTCCATGCCCCTTCCCGTATCCTTAGAACTATGACCAAAATTGCGCCTTGGCTTACAAAAGAAACTAAGCACAAAATGTTGCTTAGGAATAAACTGTGGTCTAAATGGCGTGCTTCTAAAGACCCATCTGATCATACCAAATTCAAACAGCTTAGAAACTCCACTAAAGCATCTGTACGACTAGACAAAAACTATTTTTTCTTTCAGCTCCAGCAAAACAACCACCAAAACCCTAAGAATTTCTGGTCAGGGATTAATACTCTACTACATCCAGGCACCTCTAAAACACCCACCCCTACTGGCATTACCAAAAACAGATTGCTGACTCCAACAACTTCTTTACTGAAGCTATCCAATCACTTGCTAACTCACTACCTCCAGTTGCTACCTATTCTCCCCTCTCCTCCTTTACATCTCCACCCACTTTCCAATTCCAACCTGTCTCTACATCACTCATCAGTACCCTCTTACAAAAACTCAAACCCTATACCCCCTCTGCAGACCTATTACCTGCTCAGTATTTCCAAATTGCAGCCAAAGTCATTGCCTAATCTATCTCAATCCTAATTAACAGAACTATAAAAGAAGGTACTATTCCTTCTATCTGGAAAATCTCACATATTATCCCCCTTCATAAGGGTGGAAACTCAACAGAACTTTCTAACTTCCGTCCAATTGCCCTACTTTCTCCTTTAGCCAAAATCATGGAAAAATGCATTCACCAACAACTGCTTAACCACCTCCTTCAAAATGGACTACTAGCTTGCACCCAGCATGGCTTTCGTCCCTCTCATAGCACTACTACTGCCCTTCTTTCATTTACTGATCACATCAACAAAAACCGTAATAATAACATCCTCTCATCTGCTGTCTTTATTGATCTCTCAAAAGCATTCGACATGGTAAATCATCATATTATCTTGAATCTTCTGAAATCACTCTCACTTGACACTCTTGCACTGCAGTGGTTCAAGTCTTACTTAGATAATCGGAAACAGGCAGTGCTCTGGGATAACACTCTATCCTTCCCTCTTCCTATCTCCCTTGGTGTACCCCAAAGATCTATTTTAGGCCCTCTTTTATTCTCCATATTTATCAATGATCTGGCTTCTAGCATCCCCCAAGCTGTAACCATACAATATGCTGATGATTCCACTTTAGTCTCCTCAGCCACAAACCTAGCTGAACTTCAGTCCCTCACCCAAAATGTCTTTGAGCTTGTAGAAGACTGGTTTTTACAGCGATGTCTCCTCCTCAATCCCAAAAAGACTAAACTACTGCTATTTACTCCAACACAAAAATCTACTCCTATTCAATTCTCTATCGTATCTAAAAACGGCACAGTTATATCTCCTGACACAACAACAAAACTCTTAGGGGTTACTATTGACCATAGCCTTAACTATGACACTCATATTACCACTATTAAATCCATAAACAAAAATCATGGCTCCCTGTACAAAATCAAGCCTTTCCTCACTCCCACAGCCAGAACTACCATAGCCCGCACACACCTTCTCTCTACTCTCTTCTATGCTTCACCTATATTCACTAATCTTTCAAAAAATAACCTGAACAAATTGACTACCTCCTATAATAGTATAGCCAGATTTGCTACCAGCTCCCCATTTAGAACACACCACTGCCTAAATTTAAAGCAACTTGGTTGGCTTGAGCTGCACAATCAGTTCTTAATTCAGCAACTAATTATCACCCAAAAAATCCTTTATTTCCCCGATAAAACACCAGTTCTTACAAATCTTATTAGTCCTTATAAAAATCTTTCTAACCTTCGCTCAGCTCAAAAACTTTTAGTATCCATACATAAATCCAACAATAAAGCAGGTGACTCCCCTTTCTCCTGTATAGTGGGGAAAACACGGAACCTACTTCCTGATCTCACTAAGATCTCCTCTACTTCACTTTTCAAAAAGAAACTTAAACTTCATCTTACCAACCACTGGCTCTGTCCCTGCAACAACCCTGACTAAATAATCTATCCTCCCATTACATCGCCATCTGACTCTTCCTTAGTTATTCCACCCTTTTTTTTCATTTTTTAAACCTCATTCTACATGAAAGTTGGGCCTACTTCACCCATCTACACTTATTAGATTTCCACCTGCTTCCTGCTCTTCTGAAAGCTTTCCGCACTTTATTTCTCTCTCCTTTTCCTCTTTATATTCTATTCCTTTACTAGTCTCCTTCCACTCCTTACCTAGATCTATTCTATAATTTTTCCCTCTTCCTACTTGCTACTCTTTTTAAAAAAAAAAAAAAAAATATATATATATATTTTTCTTTTCAGTCCTGTAAATAAGGGAAGTGGTATTTTATCTGTGTTGTTAGCTTATCTACTCTATAATGTATCTGTTAACGAACCTAAATGCCTTGTAACTGTAATTTGTTTAAATTATTTGTTCTTTTGGAGCTTTTCTCCCCGGGCCTCTACTGAAAATGGACATATATCCAGCTAGACTAGCCCGGTCAACAAATGTTAAATAAATAAATAAAAATAAATAAATATTAGGATCATCTTCTTTGTTCCATTTATTGTTCTCACCATCTATGTAGGTAGCTTCTCCCCATCTTTTACTGTCATCCCTAGTTTCTTTAACACTTTATTTTCAGCCTCTTTTTAACACCTCAAGGTTATAACCTCTGTTTGATAACTTGTTCCTCACCTTACCAAATTCATAACCTGGCTTGCTACAATCTGAAGTATTGTTCGCTGTCCTCAAATATTCACCATGTGGCAATGAGAATAGTAAATGTGGAGCATGCATACTGTCCACTCTAAGAAAGTTATTTACAGCAATAGTATTGGTGAAAGGTCGGCATTCTATATGGCCTTCCTCAGCCACGTAGAATTCCAAATCTGCATATTGTATCTTTTCTCTGCTGGAATTAAATGTGAACTGTAACCCAAACCTATTGCTGTGCAGCTCTTGTACAAATTCTTGAAATACATGCATACCCCCCCCACCAATGAATATTAGCATATGCTGGGGCATACAATGCCCCCATTGCTGTGCCTTCCTTTTGCAAAAAATATTGACTGTCAAAACGGAAGCTGTTATGTGTGAGGGAAAATTCTAACAAATGTATTAGAAAGTCAGTACATGATCCCTCACCCATCCTAACTCTGCTTCCAAACCCCATCTATTCTTTATATTAGTATGTAAAGAATTAACATCCACACACACCCAATAATAGTCCTGGATAGTCTAGAGTAGATTCTAAATTGGGTTGTTTATGAAAGAATAGCGTGGAGTCAAACACTCTTAGGATCATAGGAGATTACCAGGGTATTGACCCAGGGGTCATTTTTAAGCCTAGCCATTTCAACCAAATGTAATACCGTAGAGGTACTAGTCAGTACGCAAGACTGCGTTTAGTGATGACTGCCCATGTCCAGGAGGGTTGTGGGTGCTATACCAATAAGAGTTTACGATTCCCCATCCACTCATCCAGGTTCCCCTTGAACAGTGTCATAGAGGTGCTCTGTTTCACATCAACTGGTAGCCAGTTCCAAAGACATGGCAGTTGCTTGGAGATAAATCTGTCCCTCCAGCATGTTCTGTTTAAATTGTTGGCCATATTTAAGATCCTGGAACGGGTAGCCCTAAACCCATTTGATTTAATGATATGCAATAAGTTCATTAGGTTTGGGTTGCTCTGTAGGCCAGGCATAAACCTCCCCTAAAAAGTCTATATGATACAGGGTATAGTGACAGCAATTTTAGTTGGTCAGTGTAAGGCACATGCTGGAGGCCCTTGATAATCTTTGTTAGAAACCTTTGAGGTCTGTTATTACTATAGATGCTTAGTACAGTATATAATGAATGGGGCATTATACTAAATTTTAGGCAGGATAAGTGCCCTTTCTTTCTTTTATTGAAAACAGTTAGGTTATCTTACCTTCCCTTGTCGTCCTGATAATTTTTTGTGCTATTGACAACTCCTTCTCACAACACTGGTGAACTGGTGTAACATAATGTAGAGTACGTTTATAGGTTGGTACTAGGCTATCGGCCCTAGGGCCTATACAAGCCTAGCCATGACAATTCCCTGGATATTTCTTCCCACAATATTTACTTCCCTGGACCCCTGTCTACCAAGGTGACTGACGTGATCCCCGGGGTG
Source organism: Protopterus annectens (assembly GCF_019279795.1). NCBI lineage: Eukaryota > Metazoa > Chordata > Ceratodontiformes > Protopteridae > Protopterus > Protopterus annectens. Next base: position 1,730,136,109 of record NC_056735.1, on the reverse strand, counting down.
AATTTCCTAGCTCCCATCCAATTGTCAAGGTTCCTTTTGAAGAGGGCCAAGGAGGCACTCTGCTTGACATGTATGGGCAGTCTTTTCTAGAGTATGGGGAGACTCTGGGTCAGGAACCTAACCCTCCAGCATGTTTTGTTCATTGTGATGACAAGGTAGATCCCTGGAGCATGTGGCTCTGAGGTGAGTTGCTAATGAGCTTTATTCTGTTTTCGTGGGTTTGATTCCCTTGGTCTACATTTTTAAGCTTTGACCCTAATCTAGCCACTTATCCAGAGGTTGTTCTTGGTTCATGCCTGAAAATAGGCGCAAGTGGTTTTGGGCTTACTTGGCTAATTATCTTTTTCTTTATTCTTCAAATCTCACACTGTCCTGTTACATTTATTCCTGTTATTTCCGTGATCTCTGTTTTGCTCTAGACCTTCACTCTGCTTTCCATCCTCTTTATTTACCCTAATCTACAATACTACTACTGTAATAAATTAAATCTGCAGTCATGCTATTTGCTTTCCCTAGGTTCTCCTCGTTCTTCAACTTTTTTATATTACTCTAGTCTAACCATTTTGCATGTTATGGTATTTATTCAACATCACCCTTAATCTTATCCAGTGCAGATTGTTTTGATGCAAGCATTCACTTGTATTGTTCACTGTACTGTGTATTTTTCTATTTTTTTATTTTGATGATTTCTTTTCTCTTATAGATTCGTAGATTAATAGACTAATGACCTGGGGGGTAGCCTTTCTAAGCTTAGCCAAGTTTTCCCAAAGAATGATTGTTTCCATTAGGACAGTGAGGGCCAGGCATTTATAAGCAATCTCTGTCCATAAGGGACATAGGTGCCATGACCAGTGTAAATCTTCTATTTTCTTAGAGTTTTTTCTCCATGAGCCATTGCTGAAAAAAATCTTTCAGCCTATTTAAATTTTCCCAGTAAATGAAAATAAAATAAGCTTCCAAAGAGTTACAATCATGGCTATTTAAAAGTTATTTTCATAGTAGCTTCTAAAAGGCTGACAAGACAAGCCTCACTGGCTTCTTACAAGTCTGTAAGAGCAGAGTTATGTAGTTGGAAGACTTTGTTAGAAAATCATGAAGAAGGTCTAGTTTGCAGGAGGGATAAGACTATGACTTCTATGAAGGAGACTGCCATTAAGTGTACCAGTGGAAAGTAGTCTTAATAGAATTACAAAGCTACCCAAAAGAAGGTTTTCATCTCCTGTTATAGGAGTGTGAGAAAACATCATCAGTATAGTCCTGGGACTCTTATCTCTGAGACTAATCTTTTTTTGGAAATCATTTGAGATCCACATTTGCAAACTCCCCCTCCAGCATCTTATCAGTGCTTACTGTTTAGGCAAGAAAGGAGACAAAACAAGGCCATCCAGGTATTTGCATGTTTGTTTATGCCTTGTTGACCGGGTTATCCCTATTTTAACCCAGTTTCACAGGATATCCATTAATGTGGGGAATCCCCAGTTACATATATAATACTCAGATTTATTACTGATATTCTAGTTTGGTAAAGCAATAAGCATTCAAACAAGATAGTTGTATTAAAAATAGGGTTAAAATTCTGAGAACTAGATAAAGTTTATATTTTATCCTACACTGTAAAACATTTATAGCCATAGATGTAAAGTTAGTCAGTTTAACTTGGAAACTTAACAGGTATTGTGTAAGTTTGCTGGTTAATTCCAGCAGGCTGGGGCAGTCTTGAAAGAAAACTTAACATAATGTCCTTGTTAGAATGACCACATTACCTTTTTTTTTTTTTTTGCGACCACATTACTCTTGTAATCTAAGTGAATATCTAAAATTTTTAATATGCGTTTGTTGGTTAAGGGAGGACAGTATTCCACAATGTGTAACCTAAATATGAGGGAAGCGAACAGTGGATCTTCTGCACTAAAAGGTAATATTTATTTACTACTGTTGGCCAGCAAGTTGAATTTGCATATTTCATTAGTAGTCTTTTGAAGGATAACAGAGTTAAGTAAGACTGCCACGTAGGAGAACACAAACTTGGGAATCAAAAAAAAAAAAATGTGGAGAGTTGGTTAGTTTAGGCATTTCTGTGGCAAATCTTCAGGTTGTTTCATGGTTCTCTTACCAATTAATTCAATACCTCTTAAGGAGAGTGAGTGGCAAAGGAAGACCACAAAGTAATTTTGTTGAGGAACCAGGTAAGTAGGCTTTATTTTTTTTGAAGTTTGTTTACTGGGCTAGGGCATTTATCAGTAAATGACCAGTTTGTCTCAACCTAAGTTGCAAGTTGCCACAAGTAAAACACTGAGGGAAAACAAGTGAAACATCTGTAAGGCTATGTTAAGTAAGGATCAAGAAAAAGGACAGGACCAGAATCTTTAAGGCATTGTATAGTACTGAATATCCATCCAAGGTCTTAACTTGAAATAATGGATATTTTTTTGGAAGCTACTGCCAGAGTAGTAACATCTTTCTGACTATGTTTTTGCAAGGCCTCAGGGATTTCACTAGGTTTCAAGACGGAGATAATCTTGCTATATTGTAAGGCTGACTTTTAAGTAAGTCTACAGTGAGGTTATTCAAGAAGAGAGAGAAGAGGATGGTTTAAATGCTGATCCTTGAAGGGCATCAGATTCACAAGTCCATATGTCTAAGAAAGGTTATCCTAAGTGGACTTGAAATTCAAGCTAAGGGCATAATGATGCATAGTTAGTGCATTTGTTGTTTGTTTTCAAGTTGGAATTAGTACAAATAAAACAGTTAATTCTCTCTACTCATGGTGGAAGTGGAACACAGAATGTATTGTGTATCACTGGATTAACAGGTTAAGCAGAACCCTTTAAAACATGTACACACAAAAGATGCTGCATTTAAATGAGTTGTGGTGTACAATTTTATTTGGCTCCATTTCCCTCACTGGCCCTCTATCTGTGCCCCTTGTACACACTGTAGGCTCATCTCTTCCCTGAAAGTGAAAGCGCCTGCCACCAATTCATTCCCATACAGAGACAAGTGCCAAGAGTTGTACCACCTTATGCCATGGAAGATGTGGCTCTTGTAGTTATGCAGCTAAATCCCTCTCCTTGGTATGTCTGTGATTTTAGGCCATTCTTACTTTGCAGGCTGCAGGCATGGTTCCATATGTGGTAATCTGTCCCTGTCACACACCAGTTATGTGGAACTCTGCTAATGCAAGTGCAGTTTGTGATGGTCTTCTCAGTGGAACAGCTTCAGCCTCTTCTGCTAAGGTAGGTGGGACAATTGTCCCTTCTCTTCCACTTGTCTCATATCAGCTCCTCCAGTGTCCAGGGATGCTTTATTCCTCTTCACTAACAGATCCACTAGTAATTGGGTACCCGCTTTTTGAAAGTCTGTGTAAGATGGTAACCATAACTAGTTTGAGGAGAGTTGGTAGAAAGTGAATGGCAGTGTTTTCAGATGGTCTTATTGCTAGGTCACAGAATGGGCGTGCCTTTGCTGAAGGTTGGGCGTCTGGCTAGCAGCTCGGCACCATAAAAAAAAAATATACTGCCAATCATTAGCGGACTGGAGTTCCGCTGTGTTGACCCTTAACATAGAAAAGCCGAAAAGACAAACAACTAATTAAGAAGCAAAGTTTGGATTTTAAGAACATAGACAATCAAACAAACTGAGTATCTCTGTGTATGCAAACTTTGCCTTTGCGAAGTATTACAGTTCTGCTTGTGTATTAATGAAAGCATGATGTATAGGCTTCTATAGGCTTCATCTACATTTCATTAAGTTTAAAATGATTAAGGCTTCAGTCAGATGAAGCGAAAGCACGATAAAAGCATTTCACACAAGGTAAAGCCTCCCTGTAGCACTGCTTCATATGTGTATATAATAATTCCATGATTATGTAGTTGCAAAGAAAGAGAAAGGCCTACATGCAGTGAGTCAGTGCTTGTCAAGCAAATGGAAACTGCATTGGCAGTGATTTTTAATAGGAAATGTGGCTGGGGGAATTAAACTAGAGTTTAAATCTCATCCATTTTGCACTCGTGTATAGAGGTGAATATTTATTGTAAGAGTTTGTCATTTGTTTATATGGATTTATATTAGGCTATAACGGCTCATGCTTCCAGCTTCAGGAATAGAATGAAATTAACTTGTTTCAGAGTGGGTAGTCTGCAAGTAAAGACTGTACAAATAAGTTATGTTGGGAACCAGTATCCCAAAGTCAGAAATGGAAAAAGCTGGCCTTGCCAGATTTGATTCTTTGTAGTCAGATGGGCTGCAGCCACCAGACTTGTTTGACTTGCAGTAATATTTTCCTGGTGTTTATCCAGCTTTTGTGGCGTTATGTCCTTGTATGCTCTGCAGTGCTTTTCTTATTGCTTGTGATCTTTTACCACTGTTACAGTATGCTGCTGCAACCACTGCTTTTCGCTCATTCCCCTTTGATCATTTATAAACATTTCTTAGGAAGCAAGGTCTGTTCTGAGTGACAGGCTCCATATTTCTGACACCATGTATTATTCTGGACCTTATCTGTGGGTTTTAACATTCTGTTGGGAGCATCTGATTACTATGTAGCAGTATGCTGTGCTGAAAAAGGTTTCTATTGTGCATTCAGATAGGTTTGGATGTATTTACTAAATTGTTGTCCATTTATGTATTGACATGCATAGTGGCATCATTGCCATACATGTTCTAGATTGACTCTCACCTGTGTTATCACAGTGTAGGATGAATTTGGCTGACACCCATTTATTCCTTGATTATAATATAACCTTAGCAAGGCAGTGTTAAATCAATCCTTGTATGCTGTGCATCTGTTCACTTCCTGTATCATTTGCCAGCTGATAACCAAAAGGTTGGACAACTGAAGTAACCCATTACCAAGAACCAAACAAACTCCAGAGTGCAGGGTACCAATAAAGGCTGTCCCTCCAGAAACCGAACAGCAATGGTAGTTAAAATCTTTAATAACAAACACACAGCAGGATTAAGCCCTTTCATTTCCTATGGGAAGCCATCAGAATCAACTGCAGTAACTTCCGACAACTTTAAATACATTGGAAAGCAATCTCATTGGTTTAAGACACATTAAAACACACCTCTTTTTCAAGCAAATATAAAATGAATTATGTTTTAGACATGATTTAAAAACAGTATTAGTGCACTAAATATGAAAATGTTTAAAACTAATATGTATAAAAAAGGGAAGAAATTAGTGCTGAAACAAGTAACAGTCTGTACTTTTAAAATAGCTGTTTTTAGTTATTTAACTTTTTGGACCTTAATTTAAAGGCTGGGACTAGCGAAATATGATCATTTAACCCTGGAAATACACAGGCATCTAGGCGCAGCTACCACATCAGTTCCCTAAATTCAAGCCTGTTTTCCCAGACCCCACCCCTGTCATTATGTTTTACACATTCCAAACCCCAAAATTTAAAATCAGCTGTAGGGCATTGTGAAACATGTCTGGACAGAGCATTAGTTTCTTTCCTCCAACTAATGTCGTACTTATGTTGATAAATCCTTTGTTTCAAGTTGCGCTCTGCCTTGCCCACATAAAATGCCCAACAGGTGGTGCACTATGCCATGTAAACATCCCCTTTAGTATAACACCAATATAGACCAATAGCTTTTATGGTAACAGGAAAACTGGGTAAATTTAATGTTTCACAATTCGCAAAAAATGCACATTAGGAACATCTACCACATTTGAATGTTCCCATCTTAATAAATTGTAAAGTATTATCTAATTTTTTCTTTTCCAATATATTTTTGAGATTCTTATAACTATGTTATAATCGTTTGTTGAACCAGGATACTAATTTGGTAAAGAGGGCAATCAATGGGGTATGGGAAATGTTCAGGAAAATGCCGAACAAACTGTAAGTGAATACAATATAGTGGTCAGAAAAGTATTTTACTTGATTCAGCTCATAAGTAAAGGGATTGCATCCAGAAAAAAGGAGGTTATTACCTCTCTATACTCCTCCTTCATTAGACCAATAATTGAGGTTAACACCGTTTGGTTTGTACCTCTCCAAACATCTGCACCAGCTAGAAAGGCCACTGAAGTACCTCATAAAGAGAATCCATGGCCTCCAAATACCTGTCCTATGCACACAGGCTCAAATCACTATCACTCTGTTAGGTATCGTACAGATTGCTCAGGAGTGAACTGTGTCTCTCCTACAAAGCCATCTTGGACCCTGTCCTACTAGAGATGCTCCATATCTGTAAGTCTAACTCCTCACGCATTACCTGCTCAAAAGGCCTGAATCTAATATGTCTCTCCCCTGCCTCTGGAATAGACTTCCCATACATGTCAAACAGAGCACCTCACTGACTTTCTTCAAGTGCAACCGTGAGTTGATGGGGAAACCGCAAATTTGTCCCAGGGGTTCCACCTGTGTCCCTTATTGACAGGGGTGACAGGTGCTGATTGAGGTTTCTTTTTGGGGATATACTCTTGGCTAGGCTTGTAAGGGCCACAGCGCCATTAGCCTAGTAACCTGTTATGATCTTATGCTTGGAAAATACATTTGTACACTGTATATTATAGTATGAGGTATACAAATAGTAAAGTTATATCAGAAGGGAGGACTATTTAGAGAAAGGAAATCTCTTCCTTCTCGTATCCCCACCCAGTCAAAAGTAGAATGCTGCTACTTCTGTTGTCAAAGGAAGGAGATTTCTTTGAGAATAAGTACATTGCAGACTAGCTAAGAGCAGCCCTAATGCGTGATTAGTAGAAACACTTTGTTGTAAGCTAAAGTTTAGCATTTGCCGATTTAATTTAAGGTGAAGTGCAACCATATGGATTGTGTCTGTGGGGCTAGGGGCAAGACCATATCTGTTCGGACTCTGTGGAAGAAAGGATAACTACTAAAGTTTGAGATGTCATCTTTGGAAGCTGTTGTTTTTTTGTTTGTTTAAATAAAAAAAAAAAAGGTTATGCAGAGATGTCTTCATAATGTTTGGGGCCAGGGATATGTAATATTTGTATTTGTTTCCCTTCATTCTAGCATGGCTAGTCAAAGTAAACTTTATTGTGATTTAGAACTACACATGTGTAGCCTAAATAATTTTTCATACATCAGCTCAATTCTTGAGATTACAAAGGAAAGTGAAACAAAGTATACAAGCAGAAGAATAAACATAACTAACAGTACTACTCCCAATACACGCAAGAAAGAGCAGAAACATTTACCAACACTTGTATACAAAAAGAATACTCTCCCCCGAGTTAAGTTAACTACCTATTTAATGTAATACAAAACACACTACAGATTGAACAATGCCTAAGTTATTTGTCTAATATTGCACTCGAGTGGGTTAAATAATGCTGACTGTGGATATAATAAATAGTGCACTTACTTGCAATATATGCAAGTATACAAATAAGTAAAAATTGATTTGTGGCCAGACTCCTGGGACTAGTTCCAGAGTTCAGAAGTCTAATCACTGTAGGGTAGAAACTGTTATTGAATCTTGTAGTCCTGCAGTGGATGCTGTGATAGCTAATTCCCAGTGCCAGATACAAGTCCATGGGCAGAATGCATGGTGTCCTGTATTTTGTTGGCCTTTCAGATGCTTGTTGCAAAATAAAGTTGTATTGATTGAAGACCATAACCCGTTAACCTTCTCTACAAGCCTCATGACTTTGTAGCACCTTCCTTTCTGTAACTGTGTAGCTTCCAAACCACACTGTGAAGTTGCAGGTTAGGATGCTGTGTATTGCACCTGTATAGAAGGTGCAGAGAATGAGGAAGAAACTTAGCTTTTTTCATCCTTTTTAAAAAGTGGAGATGTTGGTGCACTTTCTTGACCGGTTGGCTGGTGTTTCCCGACCATGAGAGATCCTCTGATGTGTGTACAACCAGGAATTTTGTACTCTTAACCCTCTCCACACTCTCACCATTGATCTTGAGTGCTGAGTCATTTGTTCTCCTTTTCCTGAAATTGATGATAATCAAGCCTGCATCTCTCATACACCCATTCATTCCCTTGAACCCAGCATCCTTCCACACCAAGAGAGGGTGGGGAGGACTGGAGTCATGACTGTTATTCCTCAAAGATTAGAAAATGTAAGATTTTTGGAATGCTTAGCCCCTTTGACTTCTGCTCTGATGTCCTCATTTTTTTCATCTATCCCACAGTGTTCATCCTACGACCCACCGTGGGCACTTCATCTCTGTCAGTTCTAACTTCCTCAACTGCTTCGTCTTTACTACCCACGTTTCTGTGCCATACAGTAGAACTGGTTGCACTGCTATTTTGATCACCTTACTTTTCAGCTTCTTTGGCATTCTTTTGTCATATACTACCCCTGACACCATCATTTGACTGCAGCCTCTCTGATTCTGACTTTGACTTCCTCATTCAGACTTTTCTTCTCAACCACCCTTCCCAGATACTTGAAGCTGTTATTTTCCCATCCATCTCAACTCTCCGCTGCTTCTGATTTCCCCCATTTGCTGCTGTTATAACTGTTTTATCAGTACTCAGTTGCATCCCAAGTGCCTTCAGTTTTGCATTTCATTTCCCTATCCTTTGCTGAAGTTCTTCCGCACAGTCCACCTGTAATGCCGCATCATCTGTGTACAACAACTTTGTTGTTTCCTCCCCAGCCTGTTTGCTGATGCAGTCTGTCACCAGTATGAACAACACTGGGCTCAAAGCTTCACTCCCACTGGGAGTCCCTCTGAGGCCAAACACTGTACTTGAGTTATTGGGTTTGGGTGTTTTACATAGCATGCTATAAATCTACCAGTGTTTCTGGGATTTTGAACCACCATAGGACTGCCCAAATCAGCTTTTCTGGAGCCTTGTCATATGCTTTCTTCAACACTCTTCTCATTTTTAGCTTCTTCTCAAGTCTCCGGCTCACTGCAAACATTGCGTCAGTTGTGCTGCATCCTGATCTGAATTCAAACTGCTTATCTCTCATCTGACTTTTTGCTACTCTGCATATCCATTTATCAGTCACCATGTTCAGAACTTTCAAGCAATGTGACAGGAGTTTGATATTTCTGTACTGGCCACAGTTGTCGATGTCCCTTTTATTGTTGTACACTGGTACTAGTATGCTTATTTCCCCAGTCATCTGGGGTACACTTTCCTCTCCCTACTGCAGTGTGCACCTTCAGGATCGGTTTCTCTCCTATCTCACCCAACATCTTGATCACATCTGTTATGATTTCATCTGAGCCTCTTACTTTCCCCTGACTTCGTTTTCCTTGTTGCTGCTCTTACTTCTAGGGTAGGCTGTATCTGGCGTAGTAAAGTTGTGGGGGTTTCTTCATTCAGAAGTTGCTGAAAGTACTCCTCCTTTCTGCCTTTGATTTCTTGTGGGTTGGTGAGCAAGTAGTTGCTAACATCCCTTACGAAAGGTGTTTGTTTTCTTCATCTTTTTGTTTTTGCTTTGCAGCCTGATAATTTCAGTTGTGGCATCTACTGAATCACTTGCCAGAAGCTGGTAGAGTGCCTCTGATGCCTTGTTCTTTTCTGTTACAACTTTTCTGTTAGTCTGTTTGTTAACTAACCAGTATTCCTTCTTAGCGTGGTCTGTCTTTCCTATCTCTCACTTTTTTCTGCACTCCTCTTTTCTTTTAAGGATTTCTTGGACTTCTGCATTCCACCACCAGCTTTCCTTATGTACCTTATTTCCTTACCTGGCTCTGCCACATATACCTGTTCCTTTGTCCTCGCACATGCTATTTTGAGGTGCTGCCATTCTTCAACTCCACTTATTTCGTCCTCTTCCTGAGATGCTAGAGCCCTGAGTAATTCCTTGAACTCTTGTACTTTCTCTCCAGTGAACTTCCGAGTCTTCAGCCTAGTCATCATTGACCTTTAGAGCCTTCTGCGACTGCTGATTGTGGAAACCAGTGGCTGCTGATTGTGGAAACCAGTGGCTTATTCTGTGGGACGACTGTTTCTTTGGGGATGACTGTGCAATCACTAATTCTACTCCAGTGACTTTTCCTTACTAGGAGGAAGTCTATCTAAGTTGCGTGTTGGCTACTCTAGTATGTGATCTTGTGACCCTCTTGCTGAACCATGTGTTGAGCAACATCAAGCCATTTGACAGACAAGTCTAGAATGGCTACTCCATTCCTATTGCTTCACCCATGTGGACAAAGGCAGTCCTCGTATCCTGTTCTGCCTTTCTTGATATGTGCATTCAGGTCACTCATTATTCAACACCAATACATGTTGTCCTCCGTTATCTAGTAGGTCCAGTAGCTGCTGTCTGAATGCAACTCTTTTCTTCACTATCATAACCCTGCTGTGGAACATAGGCTGAGATTATGAATAGTGCCCTCTCCCTTGCACTGTAATCACTAATTCTGATGACATCCCTCACTGTCTCAAGTCTCTCCCTTACTACAATTCGCATAAAATGTTTAATCTGTCCTCCTGAACAGTAGACCCTGGATCCCAAGCTATGTGGCTTTGCTGCACTGCCCTTGCATTTTGTCTTCTGTATATATAGGATATCCAACCTTGTCCTTACCATCATGTCATCTACTTCCAGGTTTGTGTCTTGTCAGTGAACCTACTCTAATATGTAGGATGAAAGTCTGTTACAAATTGTCTTAGAGAAAAGCGTAGATAGTTGTGATTTGCTGAGCATTATTTGCTGCCCGTCAGTCTGTTCAAATGTTGAGATGTCCTTCTATTCTCATGTTGCACTATTCATTACAGTAGGGAGGTTGGTGCCTTCAGTGCTGACATCCAGCCAGTATACCAAAGTCTTTGGAGCAGGAGGGTGCGTGTGATGTCCTACGTCACGGCCATAAACCAATGAAGGCTGTAAAGGTTATGTCTGCACGTACCCTCTTCAGAATTTTCTGCCGCAGTGAAAGTCAGACTCCTGTTAGCCAGTTTGGGAAGTAGATGGCTCATTTTTCAGATGACCACTACAGTCAACTGCTACAGGTAAGTATCCTGTTGGGTTTTCTTTGTCTTTTACTAGTTTCTCAGACGTTCATGTCCACTAGAAAGGGGAAGTGTGCTTGTGGGAGACCAATTCCTCACAAGGCCCGCACGAGAAATGTGTTTTCTGTTTAGGCGAGGCCCATGACCATACGTCCTGCCTATTTGTAAATCCTTTGTTCCTAAGACTCTGCACAGCCATCTGGCCACATTAAAACTATACCTAGAAAATCAAAGGCTCCAACATCTTGCACTCTGTATGGAGGGTGGGGTTGGTGCGTCCGATGAGGCACTGCAGAAGGCGGCCAAGAAAATTATGCCGTATTGCCACACTGCTGTTCAGGCATCCAGAGAGATTCTTGAGGCAGATGAAAGCTTAGGATCTTTTCAGACCTCCGTTTCCCAACCAGGCCCGGGACCCTCGATGGAAGCTGGGATGGCGAAAACAATGAGTACGTCCACTGAGGTTAATCAGCCATCAGGTCCTGATGGCGGTGGGGAACCATGGCTCGTACAGTCGGAAGGGCCTTCTCTTTCCCTATCATCCACCCTGATGGCTCCCACACATGCTCTGCCTTCTGCCCCTATGAAGAGGAAGCAAAACATCCTGAACCTCAATCTGGATGGGAAGTTTTTTCCCCAAGAGTCTTTTTCAGGCATTCCAGGCCTTACAGACCCAACAACCACCAGCTGCACTCCTAGAGGTATCGGAGGAAGAATACTCCTCTTCTGAGGAATCACTGACCTATGGCTCACAAATTGATTCCCCTAAGTATTTTATCACTCCAGAAGAAGAGGATCCTATCACCCCTGAGTCTCCTGAGGAAGAGGATCCTATCACCCCTGAGTCTCCTGGGGAAAAATTCACCTTTGGGGACACCATTTCCCTCATGAGGGAACATTTTAAGTGGCAAGCCTCAGAGGTCTCTGACACTGAGAAAAGGTAACAAAAACGAAGCTCCGTTCAGACAAACAGGAAAGTAGTACATAAAATCCAACCACGTTGAGCGCTTTCGTCTGCACAAAGCAGACTTCATCAGAATAATGAATCAAATAAAAACATTTGATATGCAAATTGAGTTCTCAAACTGGGTTAACCCCTAAATGTTATGTGCATTATTTAAACCACCAAATAAAGTGCAGCTATGCTAATAAATGCTTAAAAATATATATGTTGTCTTTGTGTGTTGTATACATTTAGTATACATTTAGTTGTGCACATTTGAATGTGTGTTAAAAATTATATCATTTATGTTACAATGTGCATTTCAATATATTTTTTAATAGAAATGAGTAATTTGGCAAAGTCTAGGAAATGTGTAAAAAATATATGGATATATTTTGAAAAATACATGTATATAAACTATATTTCAAATCAAGAAACAAGGAAATTTTAATAGTTATGGTTATGGGACAACCTTAAAATGAAATATAATAATATAATTAGTTTCAAGACAGTGTATACTCTTAAAATAAAAACAGTCACAATATTATAATAATAATGTATTAGTAATGATAAATTAATGGTAACCATAAATTTCAATTTTAAAACCTTTTGTGTAAATATTAACCAGGTTGTATAAAATCATTAAATGCATGTTAAAAAGTTAATAATTAAAAATAACTTTTTTTTTAAAAAATGACTTTTTTTTTTAAAAAAAAATTAAATATTATATATTAAATGTAAATGTCCTAAAAACAGTTCTCCCTTGGCCCAGTGAATCATGTGTTGTTAAATATAAGCAAGGATCAAACTGAGGCAGCTTTATCAATTAATATAGCTTTTATATTAATATATTCGTTGAGACCTGGATAATAATTTGACTTTAGTCTCAACTGCCACTTTATCTCCCTTTGTAGTAGGGTGTTCTTAAAATCACCTCCCCTAGTGTCTATTTTTATTAATTCTAAAATTGCAAACTTGAAATCTGTAAAACCTTCACAAAGTACAGAGTGTTTGTAGCGGGCACTAGTCTCCTTCACCTTGATATCATTTGTGTGTTCATAAATTCTCTCTCTAAGTGCCCTCTCGGTTTTACCCACATAGAAGGAGGTGCATTTAGTACATGTGGCTCAATAAACTAACATCCTACTATGACAATTGCCTTTGCAGAATGAAATCTTGCTGTTAAGACCATTTTTAAGAATTATATCTTCCACCTGGTTAATGTATGTACATTGTCTGCAACTTCCACACCTTGTTGTTCCCTTCTTTATGTTCTTGTCAAATGAAATTTTACCTCTTTCAAACAATCTTTTAAAATTCATGCCCATCTTGTATGTCAGTAAGGGCTTATTTCCAACAGCCTCGTAAATTTCTTTGTTGGTTTTCATTATAGACCAATTGTTTTCCAAAATTTTGGTAAAACAATCTGAAAACTCATTGTACTCAACAATACATGCCCCCGTAAAATCCTTTGTGCTATCCCTTTTGTGCTCATTATATGTCAACTTTTGACCTAAGAGGGGTTTGTACTTGATCCCCCACCCTAAATACACTTCATCCAAAGTTTCACCTACTAGATCTCTGGGATATCCTCTTTCTAAAAATTTTTCCATTAAAAATACAAACTCATTAAGTAAATCTTTGTGTTCTGAGGTCATCCTTGCAATTCTAACAGCCTGTCCCTTGATTATACTTTTCTTTTGGTGAAACGGGTGCAGGCTGTTGAAGTGAAGGTAACTGTTTTTTCGAAAAATATTGGACCTTTTACTTTTTTACTAAGGGTAATGTCCAAGTAGTTTATACTGTAATTCTGTACTTCATAGGTAAAGGACAAAAAATTGGTAGTTTCGTTTATATATTTCATAAATTTCTCCAAAGTCATTTTTAAAAAAAAAGTTATTTTTAATTATTAACTTTTTAACATGCATTTAATGATTTTATACAACCTGGTTAATATTTACACAAAAGGTTTTAAAATTGAAATGTATTATTACCATTAATTTATCATTACTAATACAACATTATTATTATAATATAGTGACTATTTTTATTTTAAGAGTATACACGGTCTTGAAACTAATTATATTATTATATTTCATTTTAAGGTTGTCCCATAACCATAACTATTAAAATTTCCTTGTTTCTTGATTTGAAATATAGTTTATATACACGTATTTTTCAAAATATATCCATATATTTTTTACACATTTCCTAGACTTTGCCAAATTACTCATTTCTATTAAGAAATATATTGAAATATACATTGTAAGATCACAAGGAATGGAAACTGCGCACCAGCAAGAAACCGCACTTTATTCAAATCTTCAGTAAAAAATCCACAAAAACCACAGATTTACAAGTATACATTGTAACATAAATGATATAATTTTTAACACACATTCAAATGTACACAACTAAATGTATACAACACACAAAGACAACATATATATTTTTAAGCATTTATTAGCATAGCTGCACTTTATTTGGTGGTTTAAATAATGCACATAACATTTAGGGGTTAACCCAGTTTGAGAACTCAATTTGCATATCAAATGTTTTTATTTGTTTTAATTGATCAATTTATCAATTATTGAATAATTACTGAAGTCATAGAATTGTATAAAAAACGTGAGGCACTGTTGATTCATTATTCTGATGAAGTCTGCTTTGTGCAGACGAAAGCGCTCAACGTGGTTGGATTTTATGTACTACTAATTAAAGACTTTCCTGTTTGTCTGAACGGAGCTTCGTTTTTGTTACAGTTTGGCTATTATCCTACTGAGGAAAGGTACTTTGACCTGCTGCAAATGGAACAACCATTCCTTTCTGCTGTTCCTCCTTTGCTACCTGCTTTCCAAGATGCCTTCTTGGCCGCTTCATAGGCCCCAGATTCCCAACCTCCAGCCTCTAAACTTCCAGACCATTTTTAGAAGGTGTTTCAGGAGGCTCTATATTAGATAAACAAACTTTCAGAACTTTGAATACCATATGACGAAGTTCTGAAACTTCGAATATCTAAAAAAAAAAAAAAAAATCCAGAAACAAAAGTAAGTGCTTTAAGAAGGGGGCAAACCCCACTGCACCCCCGCTACTTAAATATACCAACTCCAAGATTGCGCTACAGCATAGGAAAGGGAAATCTTCCCTTTCCACACCATTCTCCATTAAAGTGCGATCTCTGAGTTGGTATATTTAAGTAGCGGGGGGTGGGGGTGCAGGGAGGCTTGCCCCCCTGCTTAAACACTTTTACTTTACTTTACTTTTTTTTTTTTGTTTTAAATATTTGAAGTTTCTGAACTTCGATCATATGGTATTTGAAGTTCTGAAACTTCGTTTATCTAATAGAGACCTGCTTCAGGACACCCAATTCCTATTCAAAAACCCACCTGCAAACCCAGTAATTATTGCAGTTTCTGCTGATAAATCTTCCAGACAGTTACCTTCTGCTGCTCTCTATCCTGCTGATAAAGACAGCAAATTCCTCCACTCTGGCTTTAAGAGTTCTCAATTACCAAACCCACATGGCTAGGTATGTTCTGGACACCCTTTCCAAAGCTACTGTCATCCTCTCTGAGGTTCCTGATTTCACCAATAAAAACCCAGCTAAACACTCTACTTTCCATAGCATCTTAGGTGACTAGGCACTCCAAGTGCAGCTATGATACTGTGGAAGCCGCCTCAAAATCTGCTGCATCAGGTTCAGTACTGTGGAGATATTCCTGGGTGAGACTTCAGCCACTACCTATGGATGTGCAAACTAAACTGCTTGATGTCCCACTGAACAATAAAAGCCCTTTTTGGACAAGCTTCAGCAGAACAACTTAAATCCCTTCAAGAAAAAGGAAAAGAACTACAAAACCTGAAGCATTTACTGGTGTCTCCTATCCCCCGATAGCACAGAAATTGTCCTCAAAGAACTTCTTTGGTCAGGAGACAGTCCTCCCACTTGGCACCTCAGCCAAAGGGACGTAGGCAAGCTAGGAAAAGCTCTGCTTCTAGGTTTCCTTCCACCCCTTCATGCACACCTTTCGGAGTTAGTCTGACCAAGCCAGACCACCTCCACTGTGACTTCCAACATCTAAACTCCAACATAACCCTATCCCTTCATCTCACCCTTTCCCTACCCTCCTGGTGAAAAATCACATCAGAAAACAGAGTCCTGTCCATCATTCAGAGAGGATACTTTATGATTTGGTGGATGTTGCCCCCCCCCCCTTTCAGGGGATTCCTCACCCTCCATCAAATCAAACTCATCTTTTCCCCCACCATCATTAAAAAATTGCTAGTTCAGGACTCCATAGAGCAGGTACATACCCCACAAAGAAACAAAGGGTTTTACTCCAGAATGTTTCTGGTACCAAGAAAAGACTGACCATGGAGACCAGTTCTGGATTCATCTTTCCTAAACTTTTTCCTCAAAGTGCCCAGTTTCAAAATGATTACCTTACCTTTGCTCCTACCACTCATACCAACACAAGCCTTCACGGTAGCTCTGGATTTGAAGGAAGCCTGCCTTCACAGTCCTATACACCCAGACTACAGGAAGTTCCTATGTTTTGCAGTAGGCTCCTGGCATTTTCAATTCTCTGCATTGCCCTTTGGACTCTCCACTGCTCCTCCAGTGTTCACAAAGTATCTAGCACCTTTTATTGCTCACTGCAGAACTCTGGGTATACAAATATACCCATATCTAGACTACCTGTTAATTCTTCATCAGGACCATCAAGTCCTCCTACACCACCTACAACAGGTGATCTTCACCCTGACTCATTTAGGATTCACTATAAACAAGGTAAAGTTTCACCTGATCCCCACTCAAGACCTGGTCTGCTTGGAATGCAGGATAAGAACAGACATGAAGGCCTTCATTCCAGACCAAAGGACCATGGACCTCTCCCTCTACTTCAACAAACTAATCACTCTCACTTCTTTGCCAGCACAATAATTCCTAAGGATGTTAGGCCACATGGCATCCCTGATGCCCATGTTGCTCCTGAAAAGATTCCACATGAGAAAAATCCAGTGAATCCGGAAGAATTTATGGAGCCCACACACTCATCCACTGGAGACACACCCCTCCTTAAGTGTCTGAAGAGAACTTTAATGGTGGATTGGTGCCATCAACTTCAACCAGGGAACCCCCTTACAGGTACCTGCCCCCCATACAGCAGGTCTCTACAGATGCCTCGGACATAGGATGAGGGTGCAATGCTACTACACAACCAGAAGTAATTCACTGTGCAGGGAAAATGGTCCACACTAAGACAAAGGGACCATATCAACATCAAGGAAATTAGGGCACTTCTAGCCCTACAAACCTTCAAATCAGCCCTACGCCCAGGAACCCTGAAAGTGATCACAGACAATATGGCTGTCCTGTGGTACATAAACAAATGGGGGAGACAAAATCCTACCCTCTTGGTAGCCTAGCATAATCACTTCAGATTGCATCCCCTCCACAGAGAATGTTATGGCAGATACTCTCAGCAGAACTCCAGCACCCTCTCATGAATGGATGCTTCACAGAGAGGTATTCCTAGATCTTATCCACAGGTGGGGTATTCCGCAAACAGATCTGTTTGCCTCCTCCCAGAACAGACAGATGTCCATGTCTTGCACAAGGGACTCAGATCCTCAAGTCTTGAAAGTGGACACTTTCTCCTTTTCTTGGGTAGGGATGCATCTCTATGCCTTCCCACCCTTCACACTGATTCAGAAGGTCCTCTTGAAAATCCAGAGGTGCAAACCCAAAATCGTGTTGGTGAACCCCCTTCTGGCCAAGACAGCATTGGTTTCCCCCTTCTCCATCTACTAGCCAAGAGCAATAATAACAGGTTATCCCACCGAATAGACTTGCTCACACAGGACAGGGGATCCCTACTACACAGGACAGGGGATCCCTACTACACCCTCAGGTGAACGATCTAAAACTGACCTTCTGGGTGATAGGGTTCTAATCCCCTTAAGACACCTGTAGAGTATGTACTTGATGCTCTGCAGGAGGCCAGAAAGCCTAGTACCAGGAGAAATTGTGTATCTAAATGGAAGAGATTCTTCAGGTGGTGTCAAAGGAAAAACAGGACCCTTTGACTATTCTTGTACCCTTGGTCCTTTCCTATTTTTGTGTGAGCTCCTTCAATCAGGACTAATTTATTCTTCAGTTAAAGTCCATTTATCTGCCATCTCGGCTTGTCTGCCCTTGCTACCTCCTCTGGCTTCTAGGTTGGAGTTCAAGCTTTTCCTGAAAGGGTACTCCATATTGGATCCCCACAGAAGCCTATATCCCCACCTTGGGACTTAAGTTTTGTACTAGAAAAACTTACATTGCCAACTTTTGAACCAGCACACTCAGTATCCCTGAAGCTGTGTACCCTGAAAACAGTTCTGCTAGTGGCCCTTAAATCTGCCAGGAGGGTATTCGAGATACAAGCCCTTATGACTATCCCTCCTTACCTTATCTTCCACTAGGACAGAGTTGCTCTCAGGACTAACCCCTCCTTCATGCCTAAAGTGGTTAATGAGCTCTCGTAAACCAGACCATTAAACCTACCTGTTTTTTGTCCTCACCCTCAGAATCCCACAGAGAGGACTCTTCATTCTTTAGATGTCCACAGACAACTGAGGTACTACTTGGACAAAAACCAAACCTATTAGAAATTCTGACCAACAGTTCATTTCTTTCCATCCAAGGGCTTTATGGAAGGCAGTCTCTAAACAGACCATTTCTTCATGGATCTCCCAGACCATTGGCATATGCTATTCCAGTCATGGAAAAAACTTTACACAGACATGTCAAATCCCACTCCAGCAGGGCAGCTGCCTCCTCAGCTGCCTTTTTCAAAGGGGTTGATTACACCTCAGTTTTAGAAGCTACCACTTGGGCTTCAGTGCACACCTTTATCAAACATTACAAACTGGACCTAGCTTCTAGAGCTGGGTTTGCCAGATCTATTCTACAAGGTCTCATTGACCAGGGACCTCACTCCCCCACCCAGGCTCATACCTAAAAGGTTTGGTACTCTACCTACTGTAATGAATACTGCAACATGAGAATAGAAGGGCATAGAATAGTTGTGTAAAAACTTACCATAACCTTAGATATCCTTCTCTTCCATGTTGCAGTATTCAGTCCCTTCCTCCTACCCCCTCGTACTTATCTCTCTAATCTACTGTTACTTATCTGTGTGGGACATAGTCACTCACCCTCTTAACCTGTCCACTACACATAGACTATCAAGTACCCTATGGTCTAGTCTACATGCGAGTCTTGAGGGTCTTCCCTTTATGACCCTCTTTAAACCTCCAGGGGTACTACTGTATGCAGCAGTCCATTCTGAAAAGTGTACATGCAGATGTCACCTTTATAGCCTACGTCTGTTTAGGGCTCTGCCATAGGACGTCACATGTACTCTCCCGGTCCAAAGACTTTGGTATACTGGCCAGATGTCGGCATTTCAGGCAGCAACCTCCCTACTGTAATGAATACTGCAGCATGGAAGAGAAGGACATCTAAGATTATGGTAAGTTCTTACACAACTATTCTTTTCCTCATGCAGATGGCATTCAATGCACCCCAAATCTCTAACATGCTTATTTATGTCTGGGAAAGGGTGGCAGGAGGTGAGCATGTCTTGGAGAATTTCTAAAATATTTTATAAGAACGACCAAAATGTGTGCATACTTTATGCAGGGGCAGACAAACGCATCAGAACATTTACTGTACTGTTTGAATGCTATCATTTGTGCAGGAATTCTAGGTTGTAGAAATGGAGTAAGTCATTTAATAATATTGTGTATTGTGCATGTTCTCTTTAAAAACTTTATTTTTGAAGCTGACATACAAGGTATAGAACTGCTCAGCCACCATGACTAAATCGGGGCTTATATTTACTAAACAGCATTTGAAATTTGCTAACTCTTGCTTTGTAAATCTCTCTCAACCTCTCTCAATTGGTTAGGCATGGCAGGATTTAGGATTGCCTGCTATCTCTGTTCTACAGTGTAGTTTTTCTGCATTTTGCAAAAATGAAGCTTTTGTTCCTGGTATATCTTTTTACATTTTGGTTGCTTACCTCTCCTTTTTCCATTTAAGCATGTAAGGTTTATCAGATGTCTAATTTTTTATGTTGTCTAATTTCCATATGTGAGGACAGCTGCAGGCTAAATTAGAATCCTAGCAAGAAAGATTCCTTATTTGCTTTGTGCATTAAATAGTGCATCAGTTAATTTATCAGTTTCCTAGGATTTTACTTTCATGCTGGAGTACATAATCCCATTTTAGTGTCAGTTTGCTGTAATTAGACTGTCACAGCCTAAGCACTTATGGCTTCAGGATAATTCTTTTATCCATCCTAGTAAAATGATTTAGACTAGCAGTTCACGGCACATGACATTTTTTGATCAAAGGTAGGGCAACTTACATTTGCTGCTTTGTTTTTTTTACTTAATGTTTCTTCCTCATCAGTTGTATTATGGAGCAATTCTACTTTATCAGATTCAAGTTGTCTTAACAATAACATTTTCCTTTTTAATCATAAGGCTGCTTATCAGCTGTACTTTGAACATAAGCCTTTCCACATTATTTGAAAGATCAAGAAGTCTGTAATTTGCAATAATTTATGGAACTAAACAGTTTCATATTTTCTTGAATTTATTTTTCCTGTATTTGTTTACTTCTGTTGGATAGCTAGGAGTTTGTGATTTCTCACAAGGCGGTGTGCTCTATATACATTTTGTCCATAATGTATTTACAAGAGTGGATGAAGAATGCAAGCAGAGCTCCTTGTTGCCTGCAGAGGACCAATAAATATTACACACTTTAGGCTTTAGTACGAAACTCTGTGCATTTGCTGTCTATTCTCTGCTGTCTTTCTAAAGATGAGAAGTTGTGTAAAAAACTTTTGGATGGTTCTTAAATGTTACAGATGATGTAGAGAAATGTGACACTGTCTTGTTACCTTTTACATGTCGAAGACTGTTGTAATTTGTTGGTGGCTCCAATGAGAGAGCCTTTAGTAGTGGTACTGCAAAATATTTTAAACACTAGGTTTATTTAATGGTGTTTTACTTCTCATATCAGTTAGTCATGTTACAGCTCTGTTTAGTCTCTTATCAGTTTGTTTCACACGTGACTAAGTGTGGTCTTTCAGATTTTCTGTGCTCCAAACTGAAGCTAATTGCACTCTTGAGACTCTACAGTGTTAGTTTTGATGACTCTTTTTGGAAAAAAATTGTATTTCATATATATATATATATATATATATATATAGATATATATATAGATATATAGATATATATATAGATATATATATATATATATATATATATATATATATATATATATATATATATATAGATATATAGATATAGATATATATATATATATATATATCTATATATATATATGGATATGGATATAGATATATATATATATATGGATATAGATATGGATATATATATATATATATATGGATATGGATATATATATATATATGGATATATATATGGATATATATATATATATATGGATATAGATATGGATATATATATATATATATATATATATATGGATATATATATATATATATATATATATATATATATATATATATATACATACACACATACATGCATACATGTATAACTTGAAGCAGTGCTAAATGAAAGTGGCTGTTGATAGATGGACACAGAACGTAGCTGACCTTAAGGTGCTGCACATTGAGCACTCTACTGTCTTGCCCTGTAGCTTCTAAAAGCAACCAAGTACCTTGCGTGACTCAGAAATAGGCAGCCTTCACAGCCATTCCTTTAACTCTGTATGCGCTCTAGTTAAGTCTGCAGCTACTTCGTTTGAGTCTTTAACTGCAGCAGCTCTTGTACTGGAGACTTGTATTGCATCATGTTTTCTATTTGTTTGCAACATTTTTGCAGTAGCGTTTTAGATTTCTACAAAAGAAATAACTACTTGTTTTTGCCCCAGCTTTGACTGTGACCATTATGTGTATATTTTGATAGTAGTGTTTTGTACAGTTTGGGTGCTCCAGTTTCCTCCCACGTCCGAAAGACGTGCAGTAGGTGGATTGGACACTCTAAATTGGCCCTAGGTGTGTGTGCGTGCATATGTGTGCCTTCTGTAGAAGGTTGGGCGCCGGGCTGGCAACTTGACACTGTAAAACTCCACTGCCAATAATGAGCGGACAGTTGATCCACTGTGGCGACCCCTAACCGGGAAAAGCCGAAAGAAGAAGCGTTTTGTACAGTTTGGATTTTCAAGAGTATAATCAGCTTGGAGACGTGACAAGTTGAGTACCCCTCCACACAATTTTCTGAATCCCCCTCCACACAATTTTCTGACTCCACTTCCTCAGAAGTGATTTTTTTTTTCTAAAAAGTTTGATTTTGATTATAAATTTTTTTCTAAAAAGTTTGATTTTGATTATAATAAAAACAATCACAGACATATATAAGATTTACATTATAAGTTTACAAATTGATAACATATATTTTAGCATTAAGTATGAATATACGAATAACAAAGCAAACAAACTAATAAAGTATGTACATACACATCCAGTGTTTATACATTAACATACACTATAACCTTCATTTTGTAACTTGTTCGCATGAATCACAAAAAGAACCAGTCCTAGGATATAAATCCAAAAACCACTCTGGAACAGTATATTAGCGCTTTCATCCACATTTAATTCTGTGAACTTCTTAAGAAAAAACATTTCCTGGTTTGATCTTTTAAAAGTTTGTTCTCATGAATGACAAGGAAAGTCAATTACCTTTATGCAAAATGATTTTTTCCCAACATATTTTGTAAGTTAACTCATAAATGATGACCATATGTCTTTCTAGATGTTCTAGAGGTTATGGTTCTTATCTGTAAATGACTAACTTCTTTTAATAAATTAGTAAACTCAGAGAATGTAGGAGGATGTTTTGAAATCCAATTTTTTGTTATGATCTTTCTAGCCACTGCCAATATAGTCCATACTAATGAGTATTTGGTTTTCCTAACACATTGTTGAACAGGTGTATTAAATATGATTAATGATTTATTCAATATTAAGTTGTCTGAAAAAAGTCGATTTACTTTATTCCAAAAGATGTTTAAGGTCGGACAGTCAAAAAAACATGTGTCGAGTTAATATCTTACATTGGAGTTGCATCTGTTACAGATGTTCTGTATTTTTATTAATTTTGTGGTGTATAAAAGGATCTGTTCATGAATCTCCATGAATAAATCTTCCATTTCAGAGAAAATTGTTTTTCCAGCTGATTGTAGCATATTGACCTTATCTTGCTCACTTGGGGAATTATGAGTAATTAAAGTATAATAACTCCAGTAGGTTATGTGTGTAAGAAAATGTTTCTTCTCTTAAGTCTATAAAGGCGAGACTACCTGAATATGTATGCTGGTGTAATAATGTTGATTGAAGAAATTGTAATAATATCTTGGTGTCATGTTTGCTAATTGGTGAAGCTAGTTTCAGCTTATTATCAAGATATAGTATAAGTACTACTGCGGTGGTGGTGCTGCGGTAGCGTTGTCGCCTCACAGTTAGACGTTGCCCGTTCGATTCTCAGAGCGTCTTTTGTGCGGCGACATGCGTGAATGGGCATTCCTTTGTTGAAAGTTGTGCATTAGGCCTGGCAAGCCAGCACGTAAAAATCTACTGCCAATCATTAGCAGACCAGAGTTCCGCTGTGACGACTCCTAACCGGGAAAAGCCGAAAGACACGATCGATCAAGATATAGTATGTGTTTGTATATCTAACCATGAGGAATTAAGTTTATATTCCTGCATATGCTCCATTGAACTAGTCTTGTATTCATAACTTAGCTGGAACCAGTATTTGAGTTCATTGTTTTTCAGTTGAGAAATTTTGTTAATATCTGAGGTAACAAAAGTCTCTTGTGTATATGCTATAGTAAATAAAGTAGCCTTTATATTTAACATGTTTATATATAAAGTTTCTAAAGTTAATTATATGTATGTAACTGGCAGTATGATTAGGATTAGTGTGTGTGATAAAATATTCTTTTAAGATCCATATAAAAGGTGTGTTTATATGACATCCGCGGTGGTGCAGCGGTAGCGTTGTTGCCTCACAGCAAGAAGTTCTCCCGTTCGATTATCGGCTGGAGTGCGGGCAGTGCCTTCTGTGTGGAGTCTGCATGTCCTCCACATGGTTGGGTGGGCGTTCGAAAGACATGCGTAAATGGGCGTGCCTTCGTTGAAGGTTGAACATCAAGCTGGCACCTCGGCGTTTCTGAAAGTCTACTGCCAGTCATTAGCGGACCGGAGTTCCGCTGTGGTGACCCCTAACCGGGAAAAGCCGAAAGACAAACGACAACATAAAAGGTATGTTTATGAATTCTAGTTTGTTGTTGATCTCATAAGTTCCATGGCTGATACTTCCCATAAAGATTTCTATTTAGCTAAATAGGTTATATCTAAGAGCTGAGAAATTGATCTGATTATAGCGGAAATCGAATAGAAATTTAGATCTGGGAAAGCTATTCCACCATTCTTCCAGCTATTAGTATGTTGATTAATAGTAATTTTAGGTTTTTTTGTGACTTAATCTTATTATTAAAGTGTTTAGTTTATTTATAAACCTTTTTGAGGGTAGAATTTGAATGGATTGTATTATGTATAAGAGTTTAGGTAGAATTATTTTTATAATGGTTAGCCTTTCTTTAGTAGTAAATATTATTGTATTCCATTTTGAAAATAATTATTGGATATTTTGTAAACATTTGCTATAGTTTAATTGAATTATTGATTTTAATGCCTTTGGCAAGAATGATTCCAAGATATGTGATTTGATCTGCATTAGCAATGTGATATGTATTATTTCCTATCATCATTTTTTTTTATTATTATTAGGATATATGGGTAGAAGTTTTGTTTTATTGTCATTGAAAGATAGACCGGCCATCATTTGAAATATTTTAATTGATTAATTTAATGACATGAATGAGGAGTCATTTCCCTTTGTGGTGATAACATCATCTGCAAACAGCTGGAATTTGGCTATATTGTCTTTATCCATTTCCAAACCCTCTATTTCTTTATTGTTTCTTATTTCATTTGCCCAGGGTTTCATTATCAAAGTAAATAGTAGAGCAGAGAAGACATCCTTGTTTGGTGCTTTTTGTAATAGATATTTTATTGGAAATATATGACTATTTTGATATATGCATAGGTTTCTTCATATAAATGTTTTAGAAGATTAAAAAAATTGTGAAAAATGTAAGCATTCCAAGAGTAAATAGATCCAGTTAATAGAATCAAAGGCCGTGTTAATATCAAGACTAATGATAAGTTCCTGTTCTTCCTTTGTGAGAAGTCTATAATAGCTAGGGTTCATTTTATATTATCAAAAGTACTTTTGTTAGTTATAAATCCTGTTTGGTCTTCATCTATTAAGTGGGGTAAGAATTTCTTCAATCTTTTTGAGAATATATTCATAAACATCTTATAATCGATATTCAGTAAAGATATTGGTCTGTATGAGGAACAGAATTTTGAGTCTCTGTTTGATTTTAAAATAGGGATATAAATGTATATTTCCAGGATGGAGGTGTAATATTATCATTTTGGGCTAAATTATATACTTTGTGTAGTAAGGAAATAGCCATTTTGGGCATTATCTTATATATTTTACAAAAAGCACCAAACAAGGATATCTTATATATTTTAGGAATAATTCCATCGTTAACCTGGAGCTTTGTTTGCATATACATGCATACAAAAATGAATGTTACCATCAGTATTTACACTTGTAGAGTCTAAGAATAAAGCACATAGATTTTTACATTTTAATACTTGCCCAGTTCTCTCATAACCATCTCCTTTCTCACCTCTTTTCTTTACATTTTCTTCCTTTATCTGTTCTGTCATCCTTTCTTCAAGTCACAAAAGATGAAGATATTATGTTATTATATTATGTAATGGTGTCATCGACCATATAAATGATAATTTTAAGTAAATAACAGTTGATTTAAAACAAAAAAGACTGTTAAACCAAGTTACAGTCAAAATACAGTTCTGCACTTCCTGGAAATGTTCGTCGCATGGTGATGACGTCGTCCAGCTGCTTTACATCGTCGAGGGAGTTCAGAGAGAGAAGAGATGATTCCACAAACTGTAGAAAATTTTCCAGATTAATAATTAGCTCGTGAGAGAACTGCATGAGGTAAGGAGAATGCTCAAAGTTGTCTCCCTTATTTTTTCGGTGGGAAACAGCCAAGTTTCAGTAAAAAAAAAAAAAAAAATGTTTTTATACATGTAAATCAGCACATATCTGTTTCCCATACTAGAAACTGCAAAACTGTCATCAAAAAAAAAAAAAAGTTTTCAAACAAAGCATGAAAGTAATGTTGTAACTTTTCCTACTGCTCAATTTTGTCATTTAAAAGCACTATGTTTATATGGTTGCCACCTGTCCCGTTGTCAGCGGGACACTCACGAGTTAAGCCACTTTATCCCGTTGCCTGCTGTATTAAGTAGTGGGACCTGTAAAGTCCCGCTTTTGCGATGGCACTGAATTGCTATGGAAAAGTCACAATTACTTTTGGCTTTTTCACGGCAATTCAGTTATGTCACCAACCCAGACCTGCAGGCAAAGCTGCTGCCTGTTAGGTCTGGGTGCTTTAATTTGTGCAGTAATTGGCTGCAATTCATGAAAGAGGTGGGGACTGGGGCAGGAAGAGCCCTGCAAAGATTGTGGCTGTAGGAGCACTTTGTTTTAAACGCTTCTACATCTGCTAAAAAAACTACTGAGATTTTATTTTTATTTTTTTTTATAACAAGCAATCCAGCCAGCCAGCCATCCTTCCTCCCTCCTCCAGCCAGCCATCCTTCCTCCCTCCTCCAGCCAGCCATTCCTCCCTCCCTCCTCCAGCCAGCCAGCCATTCCTCCCTCCCTCCTCCAGCCAGCCAGCCATTCCTCCCTCCCTCCTCCAGCCAGCCAGCCATTCTTCCCCTCCCTCCTCCAGCCAGCCAGCTAGCCATCCTTCTCCAGCCAGCCAGCATCCATCCATCAAGCCATCCATCCAGCAGCTACTCCCACCAGCCAGCTAGCCACTCCAGCCAGCCCCCAGCCATTCATGCAGCCATCCATCCATTCATTTAACCATCCATCCACCCATCCATTCAACCATCCACCCATCCATTCATTCAACCATCCACCCATCCATTCATTCTACCATCCACCCATCCATTCATTCAACCATCCATCCATTCATTCAACCATCCATCCATCAAGCCATGCATCCATTCATTCAACCATCCATTCATTCAACCATCAAGCCATGCATCAAGCCATGCATCCATTCATTCAACCATCCATACATTCATTCAACCATCCATTCATCCATCCGTCCCATTCATCCATCCATCCCATTCATTCAACCATCCATCCATTCATTCATTCAACCATCCATTCATTCATTCAACCATCCATCCATCCATTCAATCATCCATCCATCCATTCAACCATCCATCCATTCAACCATCCATCCATCCATCCATTCATTCAACCATCCATCCATTCATTCAACCATCCATCCATTCATTTAACCATCCATCCATCAAGCCATGCATCCATTCATTCAACCATCCATACATTCATTCAACCATCCATCCATCCATTCATCCATCCATCCATCCCATCCATCCATCCATCCCATTCATCCATCCATCCATCCATCCATCCATTCAACCACCCACCCATCCATTCAACCATCCACCCATCCATTCAACCATTCAACCATCCACCCATCCACCCATCCATCCATCCACCCATCCATCCATCCACCCATCCATCCATCCATTCATTCAACCATCCATCCATCCATTCAACCATCCATCCATCCATTCATTCAACCATCCATCCATCCATTCATTCAACCATCCATTCATCCATCAAGCCATGCATCCATTCATTCAACCATCCATCCATCAAGCCATGCATCCATTCATTCATCCATCTATTCATTCTACCATCCATCCATTCAACTATTCATCAAGCCATGCATCCATTCATTCATCCATCCATCCATTCATCAAGCCATGCATCCATTCATTCATCCATCCATCCATCAAGCCATGCATCCATTCATTCATCCATCCATCCATCAAGCCATTCATTCATTCATTCATTCAAGCCATGCATCCATCCATCCATCCATCCATCCATCCATCAAGCCTTGCATTCATTCATCCATCCATCAAGCCATGCATCCATTCATTCATCCATCCATCCATCAAGCCGTGCATCCATTCATTCATCCATCAAGCCGTGCATCCATTCATTCATCCATCCATCCATCCATCAAGCCGTGCATCCATTCATTCATCCATCCATCCATCAAGCCATGCATCCATTCATTCATCCATCCATCCATCAAGCCATGCATCCATTCATTCATCCATCCATCCATCAAGCCATTCATTCATTCATTCATTCATTCATTCATTCATTCATTCAGGCCATGCATCCATTCATTCATCCATCCATCCATCCATCCATCAAGCCGTGCATTCATTCATCCATCCATCAAGCCGTGCATCCATCCATTCATTCATCCATCCATCCGTGCATCCATTCATTCATCCATCCATCAAGCCATGCATCCATCCATTCATTCATTCATCCATCCATCAAGCCGTGCATCCATTCATTCATCTATCCATTCATTCATCCATCCATCAAGCCGTGCATCCATTCATTCAACCATCCATCCATCAAGCCGTGCATCCATTCATTCAACCATCCATCCATCAAGCCATGCATCCATTCATTCAACCATGCATCCATTCATTCAACCATCCATCAAGCCATGCATCCATTCATTCATTCAACCATCCATCAAGCCATGCATCCATTCATTCAACCATCCATCAAGCCATGCATCCATTCATTCAACCATCCATCAAGCCATGCATCCATTCATTCAACCATCCATCAAGCCATGCATCCATTCATTCATCCATCCATCAAGCCATGCATCCATTCATTCATCCATCCATCAAGCCATGCTTCCATTAATTCATCCATCAAGCCATGCATCCATTCATTCATCCATCCATCCATCAAGCCATGCATCCATTCATTCATCCATCCATCCATCAAGCCATTCATTCATTCATTCATTCATTCAAGCCATGCATCCATTCATTCATCTATCCATCCATCAAGCCGTGCATTCATTCATCCATCCATCCATCCATCAAGCCGTGCATCCATTCATTCATCCATCCATCCATCAAGCCATGCATCCATTCATTCATTCATCCATCCATCCATCCATCAAGCCGTGCATCCATTCATTCATCCATCCATCCATCAAGCCGTGCATCCATTCATTCATCCATCCATCAAGCCGTGCATCCATTCATTCATCCATCCATCCATCAAGCCGTGCATCCATTCAGTCATCCATCCATCAAGCCGTGCATCCATTCATTCATTCATCCATCCATCAAGCCGTGCATCCATTCATTCAACCATCCATCCATCAAGCCGTGCATCCATTCAGTCAACCATCCATCCATCCATCAAGCCGTGCATCCATTCAGTCAACCATCCATCCATCCATCAAGCCGTGCATCCATTCATTCAACCATCCATCCATCAAGCCGTGCATCCATTCATTCAACCATCCATCCATCAAGCCGTGCATCCATTCATTCAACCATCCATCCATCAAGCCGTGCAGCCATACATTCAACCATCCATCCATCAAGCCATCCATCCAGCTGCTACTTCCACCAGCCAGCAGCCATCTGTCCTCATAACAGCATCTACTTCACCACTCTGGTGACGTCACAGTAGAGGGTGTGGCTAGTATCATATTGGCCACACCCCCATGTCCCACCTTGGCCCGCTTAAAAGGTGGCAACCCTATATGTTTATTTTAACTATATATATTCCCTAGAGTTTAGATTAATATATAAATAATAAGCCTTGTAATAGAAACACATATAACATCTCCCAGCTTCTCCGAGCTAATGTATGCATTGGCATTTAAACCCCCAGATACTAAACTACCTTCCTAACATTTACCTATCCTTTACAGATGTATATCATGTACATATTTAATAATTACATTGTGAATTCTTGTTCTGCTCTGAGGGTGGAACACAGTTTATGCTCAGTGCTGACCAGTACTGTATGATTAGAAGTGAGATGGAAACTATTATAAGAATGTTATTCTCTATGACTTAAAGTGCAATTAGAAGAGAGAAGATGGCTTTGAATATGCTATGCATTATTACTTTGAGTTTAGAGAGACTTATGTATAATATGCTATCTCAGAAGTGATTTTTGAAGTTGTCTAGTATACAGAAAATAAAAACACTAGCTGGTATGCGATTGGTACAATTAACTGCACAACTCGAACAGAGAGTATAAGTGAAGATGCAATCCACACAAGTAGCTCAAAAGGATGATTTATTTAAAATCCATACAACAAAGTTAAAATCTGGTTAAGCGCTTTCATCTGTATTACAGACTTCATCAGAACCAGATGAACCACTTCCACACCATCATTTAAATACAATTTTTGGAGCTAAAAAATGCAATGAGAAAAAAAGCAATGAGAAATAACTTTTAAAGAGACATTGGTTCAATAGTTTCATAAACAAATAAAAAGTGCTTTGCTACAATGCTCTATGTAATCTACAGTACTCTAATGTTTGTGAATTAATATACTTTCATAATCTAAAAATACTATAAAATATTGAATATTTACAAAAAATATGAATGTTACTCTAGTATGAAACAAAAACTGTCATAATGAGAAATGGCTTAATACTAATAAATTCATTGATGCCAGGTGATCTGATGGCATCTGTCAATATCTGCCATTTGCTCTCTTTCATGGCTAATAGTACCTTCCAATTTCCCCCATAAGCCATTATTTTAACCTGATCTATAATCGTAAATTTAAAAAATGTGAATCATCATGCATGGAAATATGTTTGTAAAGTGCATTATTTTTGTCTAACTTTAATCTTGTAAGCATGCTCATAAATTTGTTTCCTGAAATGTCTCTCTGTCTTACCTATATAAAATGCACTGCAGGCATTACACGTAGCAATGTATACAACTTGTTTGGTACTGCAATTGCCTGCTTTGCATTTAACTAAAGTCCAATTGATATCTCCTAACTTAATACTATCCACCTCATTGATGGCATAACATTGTTTGCAAGACCCACATCTTTTTTTTCCCAACACTTTCTTTATAATATGTGTAGCATTAGAGTTAGACGCTTTCTCTAATAATTTTTTAATATTGGGTGCAGTCTTATATACAAAACAGGGATATCTTCCTAAAATCAAAGCCATGTCATGATTTACCGTAATCAAATTCCAATGCTGTCTTAATATATTTCTAATATAATGTGTATATGGTGTGTACATCAACACACAAACACGGTTGCTAAAAACATCTGTCATATGTAGCTCCTTTATATTATTATTATTTTTAGTATCCATTAATGGCTTGCCCAATAAGGGTAAATATTTTTTGCCCCATTCTTTTTTTAATGTAATTTGCTACATATGACAATAGGGCTGAAGGGGGTAGCCTCGCATCCTGAACATATTACTTATTTGATATACAGAAAACCACACTACATGACCAATGTAACTAGTAGCAGCAATAATTTAGAGAGGACGCACATCTTGCATCTCTCTTTTTTTAGATGCAAAAAAAAAAAAAAACATGTGTGGTAAAATTCTGTAATACAGTTCACTAAAGTACCATCTTTTTGATAATGTGCTTATTATTCTCCGTCATTTTTTTCACACTGTTTGTAAATGTGTTTGACTAGTATCCCACATTCCTACTGAAATGGAAATTGTATTTTAATTAAATGTCCAGATTTTTGACTGGGATGTACCTACATTTTTTAAGGGCCTTTGTTCCTGTCTTTAGTATCTGCAGGAACTGGGGGCAGACAAATACATCAGAACATTTACTTTACTGTTTGAATGCCATCCACCTGTGCAGGAATGCTAGATTGTGGAAATGGAGCAAATCATTTAAGGATATTGTATATTGTGCATGTTCTGTTTAAAAACTTAATGTTTGATGCTGACAGAGAGACGAGGTACAGAACTGCTTAGCCACCATGACTAAAATGTGTGGTCGGAGAGGTAATAGTAGAAGAAAACACAACCAAAAGATTTGTTTTAGTAAAGCAATTTCACTAAAATATCCCAAAGTTAAATCGCAGACACACTGAATCCCTTTGGAACCAGAAACCATGAGCACGTAAAGTAAACTGTATGCATTTGACTACTTGCTAGATTCTTTAGGTGTGCAAACCCAGTTGTTTATCGTATTACCACCACAAACTTTATCACTTCCAAGTTTTATTTTTGCATTGTTAACTTTCAAGAGATCATCAGTTTGGGAAATGAAAATTCAGGCATCTGATCACCTTTATAATTACCTTGTTTATTCCCTCTGTAAAGCCATATGAGAGGTTTGGTTAGAACTAGAGCTTTTGACTTGTCTGACTGTAATTCCATGGTAGCTCATCCTAGACAACCCATCCACATAAAACAAAGTTCATCCCTGTCCATATCCAATCACAGTTTGGATCTATGGATGGGGAAAACAGAAAATGTATCCCAGGACTGCCCTCTGTACTATAAATGGACAGGGATAGCTCCTAAATGATTTACCCTTTGCATGGGTCCTCTCATTGTTTATGGTATGATCTTAATTATTCTCATTAGGAAATAATATATAAATGTGAGAGTGTTCGATCTCGCCGTTTGTTCTTACACCTGGGTTCGGAGCCGATCCTCGGCTCCGTGTCGGCCGCTCTGCAAGCTCTGCATCGAGAAGAAGCTCGAGACCAACCTAACTCCCACAATCCCCCTCTGCCTTTACCTCAGATCTAGTTTGCCGCTGCAGCGTTCGCATCAGTTTGATGAGCTCGAGCAACCTTAAGCTAAGATTTATATTTTTCTTGTATTTCTTAAAAATTTTTTCTACTAAAATTTTATATTAAGTGACTGTGTGTGTGTGTTTGTAGTGTTTCGAGGAATTCTCGGTTCCATATAAAGTTCTTTTATACTTTATTAGAGTTTTCCCTCGGGGCCTACCCCACCCTTTACTGGATTGACTTTTTTACTGGATTTGACTAAAGTTTCTGGATTAGACAAAACTACTGGACTTGACATTTTACTAACTTTTCCTTTGTTAGCTATAACTAAGATTGTGACATGTCTGAGAAAGCTAAGTCTGGCTTTAAACGTTGCCAATGTGGGCAAAAGATGTCAGTGACTGATAATCATAGTTCCTGCGTCTACTGTCTTGGCCCTCTCCATCTGCAAGAAGACTGTTCAATTTGTCATTCTTTCAGTGGAAGGGTCATGACAGATAGGCGCAGGAAACTTATGGATAGGGGTCTTTTAAAACCTACCTTTCAAGAGGCTCTGGATGCATCAGACCAGGCATCCAAATCCTCGAAGGAATCGGAGACGTCGGAGCCCAGGTCATCGGCTCCGAGCTCTTCAGTTAAAGTTCGATCACCGGTCCCACAGACTTTGGGGCCGAGTGTTGAACTATTGTCAGTTTCCGAGCCTAGAGTCTTGGAACCGGTGACGGAGCTCCCTCCCCCAACACTGTTGAGGTCGGCTCCGTCTTCGATTCCTTCGACGTGCTCTTCCAGACCCCTCTCCGACACCGATGTAGACCGCGTGGTGCAGAAATTAATGGAGAATACGGCCTTATCCAAGCTCATCTCTGTCTCATCCCAGTTGGTGTCGAGACTCGAAGGCCTTCCCTTATCTCCATCTGTTCCTCCTCCGAAACCTATCCAGTCTTTGGAGCCGGAAGAGGCTGATCTGCTGATTGTGGAACCCTCGGTGCCAGAACCGTCTTTCTCTCGGTCGGCTCCGTTCACCTCGACTCCGTCGGATCCGGTACCGGAGTCTCTGAGCCGAAGATCCATCCTTGGATCCGGGACTGAGAGTCGGACCGATGTTTCGGTTCCGACGCTCCCTCTCGGGGCCTCGGCTCGGATCGACTCAGCTCCGTCCTCGGGGTCGATGCCATCGGTGCCTGTCTCGGGGATTCTACCTATTTCCTCGGAACCGGGAGATACCTCGACTCGGGACCCGGGGGCCTTCGACCTCATGAGGAAGGTGTTGTCTACCCAGACAACCACATCAGCAGAAACAGCTTCTCCTTCCCATAAAGGACCGTTATTCTCCTCTGCACCCACGGCTACATCTAAGCGTCGAGCACCTGTGTCTCAGCCACCCCTGGAGGGTGCCCCCTCTTCCTCGGAGGCTTCTTCGGATGCTCCCCCCGAGGAAGTTCTGAGGAAAAGATTGTGTAAGAGGAGACACTTAGATTCTCCACAAGAATCATTGACATCGGACACTGACTTAGATGAGTCAGAAGGGTCCCCAAAGTCACCCTCAGAGGATGTCTCCTTTTCAGACATCCTGGAGATCCTAAAGCAGAGAGGTGATTGGCAAGCCCTCCCCCCTTCTGAGGATGAGTCAGTTTTGCTGAAGGCATTCGGTGCTCGCCCTTCCTCCTCCTGGGTCACTCCGCCCTTCGATGAGTTGATGGAGCTGATTGCTCGAAGGGCGTTCGAGATGCCTGACACGGTGGAGCCAGTCCCTAGAAAGCCTAACAAGTATATTACTGCCCCTCAGGATAAGGCTTATCTGACAAAGGGAGTGCCAGTGGACGCTATGGTGGTGGCAGCGGCCACGAAAAAGAAGACCCTCTTTTTGGTGGCCATTACATCGGCTAGGCGGGTGTCAGAGCTTCAGGCTCTTTCTATTAAACACCCTTATCTGATCTTTCACTCTGACAGAGTATCTCTTCGCACTAATCCATCCTTTCTCCCCAAAGTTTGCTCTATTAATAACATTAATCAATCCATTGAACTCCCTACCTTTTTCAAAAATCACTCCAATAAGTTGGAGTATATGTTACACAAATTGGATGTTCATAGACAACTTAGATTTTACCTGGATAGAACAAAGGATCACAGGAAATCAGATCAACTTTTTGTAGCCTTTGCAGACAGCAGGAAAGGTGTAGCAGTCACTAAACGAACTCTTTCCAAATGGCTAACTGATTGCATTATATTTGTTTATGCTACTTCGGAACAAACTTTACCTGTCAAACCCAAGGGGCACTCTACAAGATCAGTATCTACATCCCTGGCTCATGCAGCTCGCTTACCATTAGACACTATTTGTGCAGCTGCCACTTGGTCTAAACCACATACTTTCATTTCTCATTACAAGGTAGACAGGGTTTCCAGGGACAGGGCAACCTTTGGTTCCACTGTGCTCAAGAACGTTCTCCCGTGAGTTCCTCAGGAACATGGAGCTAGGGACACTACCCAGGTGTAAGAACAAACGGCGAGATCGAACACTCTCACATTTAGAAGTTATGTCCTTACCATAACGTTCCATGTGGAGTGTTCATCTCGCCTTTGTTCTTACATTCCCACCCTCCCACCCTCAGGAAGAACGTACAGTTTGGTGCCTGGTTTGGTTTATCCTGCTTCTGCATTTCGCAGTTGTGTATATATGTATATATATATATATATATATATATATATATATATATATATATATATATATATTTATGTATAGATGTTCTTGCAGTTATGTTTTTTGGCATGAATGTGTTTCTCTCTCTGACTTCTGGTTTGCTTGCAAACTAGATCTGAGGTAAAGGCAGAGGGGGATTGTGGGAGTTAGGTTGGTCTCGAGCTTCTTCTCGATGCAGAGCTTGCAGAGCGGCCGACACGGAGCCGAGGATCGGCTCCGATCCCAGGTGTAAGAACAAAGGCGAGATGAACACTCCACATGGAACGTTATGGTAAGGACATAACTTCTAATTATCAACCATGGGATGGGTAAGGCAAACTCTACCCAAATGGGATGGGTTCATTTGAGCATAAAAAGGGAAATTAGCTATGCTTAAAATTGCCTGCAAGGGTAGCTGGCCTTTACCTATGATCCTGTCAGATTGCAGTACGGCTGCTGCAAAGTAATTCTAGAGCACACCTCTTTAAAGTAATATACAGTGAGCGAGTCATCAAGTTTTATAGTTTTAACATGGTGTGTTACTCCTTGAGTCAGTTAATGTGATATTTAGCACCCTGTTGAACTATTCAGTCTTCATTAGTTTAATATTTTGTCTGTGTGCCAAGTGCTGTGTCTGATGTCCTCCAAACTGAAGTTAATTGTACACTTGAACCAGCCATCCACTGCTAGTTTTGATGGCCCTTTGGAAAAAAAAAAGGCAGTGCTAAATAAAGGTGGTTTTAAATGTATGTTCTGATACCCTCTAAACATTGTCAACCCACAAGTTGATTAGCAAAGATATTTGGGGCTTACCTTGGATATCAACTTATTTAAAACCCATACTGAAATTGTAGTACCTCAGCACAACTAAAATGTTACTATAAACATTTCTATGTTTTCTCCCATAATGTATGCAAGTCTCTCATAATACTCTTACAAAAACAGTGACCATGGATGCCTCCCAGTTGTAGTGGGGTGGCACTTAGGGGAAAGCTGGTTCAAGACACATGATTCCTCTCCAAGGCCAATCTCCATGTCAACAATCTAGAGATGAATGCAGTTCTCCTAGCATTGCAGACCTTCAGGTCTCCCTCAAGGAATAATATCTATCTAGACAGACATGTTGTGAGTCTGTTATACCAACAGATGGGGGAGGACTCATTCTTACCTGCTGTGCTGAGAAACCATGTGGCTTTCGCAATGGACAATATCTTCCAATTGCTTTCAATTAGTAATGCGCATTCCTAAAGAAATCCATTGTTCTAGCAGACAGTTTGAGCAGATCTGAGCAGATCTAGCCTGCCTCACAAGTGATCATTCAGTCAAAAGGTGGCAGACCTTGATGTGATCTTTTTGCTTCTCCCCATAACACCCAATAAGGGTGGTTCTTTGCTGTGCCCCCCAAGGAAGAAACACCAAGGGATGCTATTATCCACACACTGCTCCCCCCAGACTCCTTTATGCCTTTTCTCCAACTCTTCCCATTCTTCATAAAGCATTAGAGTAGGAAGGTCATGTTGATCTTCATTGCCCCTTTTGTTTTCAACAGCTATGTTTCTCTTACCTTTGGCCTTATCTGAAACACCCTCCATGGGTGCTGGAGCCCAGTCCAGATCTCATTTCTGACCTGTCCAGCTTACCTTTACCAGACATTCAAGCCCTCAAATTAATAGCTTGGTTTCTGCACTTCCAATTATGAGTAGTCAATCCAGGCTGTCCACATTGTAACTTCATCCCAGTGACCTTCTACTAGAAAGATTTTTAAAAGCAAATGGAAGAGGTTCCCTGTTTATTTGGGCTTGTCAAAGAAATTTAGACCCTTTTTTAATGACTCATCCAGCAGTTCTAGGTTGTCTAGCTTATCTCTTTCAAAATGGTGTCAGTTACTGTACTGTCAGAGTCCAGTTGGCAACTTTCTCAAGCTTTCACATCTGAGAGAATCAATTCCTAGTTGCCTGTCTCAGTTTATCTAAAGCTTTTTTGAGGATTGCTTTTCTTCTCAGACTACCCTCTTAGAAATCCTACCCTTCCTTAGGACTTTACTATTTTACTTCAAGCTCTGACTAGAGCACCATACAAACTTGCAGCTAAGGTAGATCTCCAACCTTTAATGTGGAAAAATTAATTTTTGTTGGCAATTACCTCTACTAGGGGGGTATTAGAACTCCAAGCTCTTTCTTGTAAACCTTTTTTTTTTTTTTTTTAAGGACAGGATTTCCCTATGGACTAATCCTTCTGTCTTGCCATGTGTAGCTGTTAAGACTTCCAGTTTTCTTCCCACATTTTTCCAGTAAAGGAGAATATATGCTACATCAGTTGGATGTTCATAGATGGCTACGTTTTTACGTCCATGGTATGAAAGCCTTCAGAAAGTGTGTGTCTTTCTCAGCAAATAAGCTGGGTCACAGAGTTTCTAAAGTCATTTTATAAAAATGGTTGTCTGCTTGCATTACACAGGTATACAAAAAAAAGGTTTAGCTTTGCCTAAACCCATCAAAGTTCACTTTATTAGATCTGTAGCAACCTCAACTGCTTTCTTTTCCAGAACTCATGGGATGCAACACTCTCCCATGTTGGTAAGTACTAAGTCCAATATGTTTGACGCTCTGGTTGTACTGCGCATTATCTGGTCAGTGGTGTTTTTGCTGAAGTCCAGGAAATATTGCACCTGTTGGTTAAAGGCAGTGCATGTTTCCCAGTCTGTAGCGGGTTAATTAAAGTATCCCATGAGTAGCGTGTTTGGTTGGATAATGAGGACCTCTAGTAAGTAAGGTATATGTGAGAGTTTTGAGCTTCCTGGGACATAGAGATTGACCTGTAACAGGAACCTTGTTTATGGAGACTTGGACAGAGATGAATTCTAGGGCATCATCCTGTTTAACCAACTTGGAGTTGCATTTGTTGCTAATGTAGATCTGGGCACCACCTTGTCCAGCTTGGTGAGATAGGCATTTGTGTATTGTTCAATAGAATAACGTATGACAAAAGTACAAGGTAACGTGTTTGCTTGCCTTATGGGCCCTGTTTGGGGGACTATTGGGTTTTAGCTTATGTTTGATGTTGCTTTTGGAGTGTACTGTATTGATTGCTGGGGATAGGTGTTGCTGTTTGATCACTAACAAAGTCTTTGAGGTTTGGAGATGTTACTTTCAAGTGCCTCAGCATAAGGTCTATATGTGTGATGAGTAGTATGTGTGAAGGATGTAGTGTGTGTATTCTTGACAACCTTGTTTATAAGTGAACATTTTGCCTCCAGGGAGGTTATGCATGTATATCTCCCTCATTCTGTGTTAGATTCTTCAATAATTAAAAGGTTCCCTGTGTACATGAGGTCATTGCTACATCGTCTCAGAATACCCATATCTATCAAATTGGCCTCAAAGACATAAGGAAATTGCAAATCCATGTTGTCAGGACCTGTATTAGATTTCAGCTATTATAGTGTATAGAATTGGTTTTACAGGGGTCACCTGAGTGGTGTGTAGCGTTATGGCTAGATTTTTAGATGGTGTAGAATTTGATGTTAGTGTTGTTTGATGTTGCTAACTAGTTGCCATAAGCTTAGCTCCATGCAAAACCTTTCTTACAGGTTAAAGTCCTAACTACTAACTTAATGGGTTTTCTGCTATGTTCGTCGTGTTTCACTGTTGCAGTCATTACTTTTGGGTAATTTGCTGGCAGGTTGCCCTCAGTCAACCTGATTAACAAAGTCTTGGGTCCTGCGTCTGTTGCTGTCCCTTCTTCATTAACGTCAGGGGTATAAAACCTGCAGCCGACGCCATTACATCAGTCTTTCTTGCCGCGCGGTGCAGAAGCAGATGTCCTTCAAGAATGCAACTGCAGTCCTGACATATGGGTTGTCCTGCCTCAGGCAGGCCTTCGGTCGGCCAGATTCCAAAGTCTGGGTCCGGCGTCGGCTGATGTCACCTCCTCCCCAACGTCAGAGCGGCTGGGGTATAAAAGCATCCGCCGACGCCACCCTCTTCAGTCTTTCTTGCCGCGCGGTGCCCGAAGCAGAAGCAGTTCGCAAGTGCCGGTCGGTCAGCTGCTGTGTTTTCAGTTACCGAAGTCATCAAAAAGCTAAGTACCCCATTGAGGAACATTTTTCTTGCCTCAGCCGATGTCAGAAATAATTGAAAAGGTTAATAATTGTTTGTCTTGTGGTAAACAAATACCTCATAAGGACCTCCATTCTTACTGCCTTCCCTGCCTGGGCCCAGACCACGACGTCTCGGCCTGTGCTGCTTGTGCTTGCTTTAATAAGCGCACACTCAGGCGCCGGGCAGAATTTGCCGAAGACTTTTTTGGCGAAAATTACACTTATATCATGCTGTCGGAACAACCGACAGCACACATTTCCAAAAAACGTAAGGACCTGGACCGACATCCTCGGCCCGCGTCGTCCACCGATACCACGCCTAAGCCTTCCGCGAGTGCATTGGTCTCTTCGGAGGCGGTAATTCAACCGCTCCAGGCCTACGACACCGCTTTACCACGTACTTCGGTCCCGGAGGTTTCCCCGGTGCCGGTTGTTGGTTTTCCTCCCGAAACCGAAGCTCAAGATTTACCTGACACCATACCAGTGGATAAAGTTACTCCTGCACGTGGGGCAGCTAGGCCTCCGGTCTCCATGTCCATCAAGGCCTACACACCTGCTAAGGCTACCAGCCAGGCTAAGGCCCATCCTCCTAAATCTTTTTCCCAGGGCCCCTCTTCTGATAAACAGATCATGACTCTAGCTGCAGATCTAATCTCTCTAATCAGAGGTTCTCAGTTGCATCCAGGCAGAGGTTCTCAGCCGCCTGCAGATAAAAGGCCTAGGACTGAGCAGACAGATACCTCTCTTCAGATGAAGCCTCTAGGGATTCAGAGCACTCAGATACCCAGGAAGAATCCTTCCAGGCCTACGAGGACTCTGATGCTGAGGAATCAATTCCTTCTGCCTCTCCTCCAGAGGATATTTCTTTCGGAGAAGTTCTCCACTCCACGAGAGAACATTTTCAGTGGCAGGGTCAGGAATTCTCTGACTCCAGGAAAAGGCTACGTACCTTCCTTAAGTTACCCCAGCACAGACCATTGGCTATTCCTCCAGTGTTTGATGTCTTGGATGATGTATACTCAGACTCCAGTGCTTCCCCTGATACTCTCCCTCCTGCTCCTGTCAAGCCAGACAGATATTACAGGGTTCCTGAAACTCATAAGCATATCTTTAAGGCCTACTCTGTGGATCTAGAAACTATTTCTCAGGGGCCCAAAGGAGTGGCTACTTCCTCGGCCAAAAACCCTTTGCCCGCGGACAGGGAATCTAGGTCCCTGGAGAGATGGGGCAAAAAAAAAAAAAAAAGTTTATACCTCTTCCACCCTTGCCATGAGGTCACTTAACTGTCTTTTTCATATGTTTCAGTACCAGGATTACTTAATGGATGATTTGCAGAAAAAGTTAGGCTCTCCTGAGCCTATAGATAGAAAGGCATTGCAGGATTTGGTTCATAACACTCAGCAGGTTAGCAATCATTTTCTTCAGTGTGGTTATGATGCATTGGAAGCTTCATGTAGGGCAGCTATGACAGGGGCTGTTATACGTAGACATGCTTGGTTGAAAGAACAGCCACTGCCAGACCATGTTAAAGTAAAGCCTCCTAGATGCACCTCCGGAAAAACAGAAGCTTTTTGGTGCTAATGCACAGGATGTGTTAAAGTCTATTGAGGAAAAGGCTAAATCAGTACAGACAGTCAAGGATTTCCTCCAAGTTCAGCCACCCAGATTCAGCAGGAATTGGCCTTCAAAGAATTGGTCCTTTCCAGACACTGACAAGTTTCAAAGGGGAAAAAACAGGCGTGCTCGAGGTAGAGGGCAAGACCGAGGCTCCTACAGGGGCCGCCAATGGCAACCACCAAATCAGAGAAGTGGCGCAAGGAGTTCAGCTGCACCACAGGGACAATCACAATGACTTGACTTTCACACCGCCGACCAAGGCTCAAAGAGAAGCACCTCTAGGTGGAAAATTATCCTTATTCTCAAAGAACTGGCACATTTTAACCAAGGACAAATGGATTCTGGACATAGTAGACAAAGGTTACAGGTTCCACTTCCATACCTTACCAACGAGACAAGGCATGCCAAACCTGCCACAAAATCAAAGGGCAGAGGCACTCATACAAGTTTCAAAGCTGTTACAAATAAAAGCAATAGAAAAGGTTCCTCCTCAGGAACAAGGCCAGGGATTCTATTCAAGACTGTTCCTTGTTCCAAGAAAAGAAAAGCAATGGAGACCTATACTGGACTTGTCCGCTCTAAACACTTTTCTCATTGTGCCAAAATTCAAAATGCTGACGTTACAGCAACTCCTTCCCATGCTGGGCAAGGGGTCTTGGCTGGTTACTCTGGACCTCAAGGAGGCTTACCTGCATGTCCCAATCAGACACAGTTGCAGAAGATACCTCAGATTCTTGCAGGGTCAGAGCATTATCAATTCTCAGCATTGCCGTTTGGCTTACCTACTGCGCCCAGAGTATTCACGAAATGCCTGGCATCAGTAGTTGCACATTGCAGGCTCCAGGGAATTCAAATATACCCTTACCTGGACGAATGCCTTATACAAGCAGACAGCAAACAAACCTTGATAAGAAACTTGGACTATGTCATTCAATTACTACAGGCTTTGGGATACACAGTCAACATTCAAAAATCAAGACTACTGCCATCCCAACAGATTATTTTTCTAGGAGCCAAACTGGACACACAATCACAAATGGCTTTCCTCACAGAGGAGAAACAAGAACATTTACCAGATTACTTCAAAAGCCTAGCAAAGCTCACCCAGCTGACCGCAAGGAAAGTCCTGCAGGCCCTGGGGTTCATGGCATCTTGCATTCTTCTGATCCCTCTGGCAAGACTACACATGAGAAAGCTACAATGGTACCTAAAAAGCTTATGGTCTCGACACAGCCACAATCTAGAAGACGTAATACCACTCATTCCATGCCTGCAAAGGGAATTTTTGTGGTGGGCTCAAGCAAGTCATTTAAACAAAGGCATGTCTTTCAACAAACCTCTAGCAAGTCAAACCATTACACCAGACGCCTGAGATCATGGATGGGGGGGCGCACATGGAGGGCAGATGCATTCAAGGGCATTGGACTCCCAGGGAAATGCATCTGCACATAAATCAAAAAGAGATGTTGGCAGTGATGCATGCAATCGAGGCCTTCGGGAAATCCCTTCAACAAGGTCATCTGCTAATAAGGACAGACAACACCACTGTAATGTGGTATATAAACAAGCAGAGAGGCACTCATTCTTATCCCCTCTGCAGACTAACAATGACTCTTTGGGAAAAGTTCCTGAAACTGAACATCCACTTGCAATCCCCAGTTTGTTCCAGGCAAGGACAATGTTCTGGCGGACAGGCTGAGCAGACATTTCTTGGATCCACACGAATGGATGCTGCATCCACACATTTTCTCACAAATAACAAGTGTATGGGGAAGACCGGACATAGATCTCTTTGCTTCTCACCTCAGTCATCACCTGGAGAAGTTCTGTTCAAGGACGCACCATCCTCTAGCCTGGAGAATGGATGCTCTCTCCTTCAGCTGGAATTCCTTAACAATTTATGCATTCCCTCCTCTACCATTACTGACCAAGGTGTTACTGAAGATCAAAGCAGAACAACCAAAAAGAATTTTGATAGCTCCAGACTGGCCAAGGCAGCACTGGTATCCATTGCTACTG
Source organism: Protopterus annectens (assembly GCF_019279795.1). Lineage (NCBI taxonomy): Eukaryota > Metazoa > Chordata > Ceratodontiformes > Protopteridae > Protopterus > Protopterus annectens. The sequence goes on along the minus strand of NC_056735.1, from coordinate 1,730,092,911 downwards.
AGCATAACTCACACCAAACCGTGGCCCTTGCCTCAATGGCCTCTGCTTCTAACTCAGCACAATTACAGGACTGTTCATCAAAACCTGCAAACATTGCAGCTGACAGCTTGGAGGGTTCCATGACTTTTACCCATATCTCTCTTTCCGAAAAAGTTCAAGAAATCTTGCTGGAAGCACGCAGACCTTCCACCAGAAAAACCTATTCAGCCAAGTGGAAGAGATTCATCATCTGGAATGCCAACAAGGGTCAGGATGCATCAGTAATGAGCATACCACAGATATTAGAATACTTGGCAGAAATGTTTCATAGTGGCCTCTCATATTCCTCCATAAAAATTCACGCTTCAGCAATCTCAGCAAAATACAACTGTGACCCACCTGTGTTTTCGCATCCCTTGCTAAGACAGTTTCTAAGAGGGATAAAGAATATCAAACCTCCCGGAAAACCACCAGTACCTGCATGGGACCTCAATTTCGTCTTGGAAAAATTAACTCTTCCTCCTTTTGAACCAGCATCATCTTCAGAAATGCAATTTCTCTCCTGGAAAACGGTTTTCCTGTTGGCAGTTACCTCAGCAAGAAGAGTCTCTGAGATACAGGCCCTCATGGCAGTACCTCCCTTTCTCATTTTTCATCAGGACAGAGTTTCTCTTAAGAACCAATCCTTCATTCATGCCAAAAGTGATATCCAGGGTGTCTCTAAATCAAGCAATTCACCTGCCTACTTTCTTTCCCAATCCTCAAAATAAGGGGGAAAAGCTGCTGCACACTTTGGACATACACAGACAATTATGCTACTACTTTGACAGAACAAAGACCACCAGAAAGTCTGATTAACTATTTGTAGCCTATGCTGCTGGAGTGCAAGGAAAGGCAATCTCCAAACAAACAATTTCAAAATGGATTGGACACTGCATCAAATTCTGTTACTCCTTCCATGGAAAAGGTGTGCCAGCCAATATTAGGCCACACTCCACCAGAGCTATAGCCACATCCACAGCCTTTCTAAGAGGAGTGGCTACAAAGGACATTCTAGAGGCTGCTACATGGAGCTCCGTGCATACATTTACCAAACACTACAACCTGCCTTTATACTCCAGATCCCGAGCAGGCTTTGCTTCGGCAGTCCTGCAGGGCATTTTAGCTACACCATCCCTTTCTTAGATCCTACCACCCCCAGCTTGGCTATGGTATTCAACCCATATGTCAGGACTGCAGTTGCATTCTTGAAGGACATAGTACAGTTTTGTACCTACCATAAATGTAGATGTCCGATAGATATGCAACTGCAGTCAGGTTTTCCCTCCCTCCTACCCCTCTGCAATTTTCCTTTTGGGTCCATTCCCCCTTTTTCTCTATTAGCTGGGGATATCTGTTATGGTGTATCTGTTTATTACTGTTGTGCATGTCTGGAATTTTTTTATCCATTCACCAAATTTAGCCTTCTTTGGAGGGCACCTGGCATCTGGGGCAAGAAACACTGAAGAAGATGGCGTCGGCGGATGCTTTTATACCCCAGCCGCTCTGACGTCGGGGAGGTGGCGACATCAGCCGACGCCGGACCCAGACTTTGGAATCCGGCCGACTGAAGGGCTGCCTGAGGCAGGACAAACCCATATGTCAGGACTGCAGTTGCATATCTATCGGACATCTACATTTATGGTAGGAACAAAACTGTACTTACACAAGTGCCGGTCGGCCGACTCCTGAAATTTTCGATGTTCATCGTGCATATAGCTGCAGTCATAACAGATGGGTTTTCCTGCCATCAGGCGGGTCCTCGGTTGGTCGAATTCCAAAGTCTAGGTCCGGCGTCGGTTGTTGTCGCTTCTTCCCTGACGTCAGTGCGACAGGGGTATAAAAGAACCAGCCAACGCCATTTTCTTCAGTCTTTCTTGCTGCGCGGTGCCCGAAGCAGAAGCAGTTCGCAAGTGCCAGTCGGCCAGCTCCTGAGATTACGAATATTTTTCAACTGAAGACTTCTTAAAAGCTAAGTACCCCATTGGGGAAACTTTTCTTGCCACAGACCGATGTCAGACAAAGTTAATAATTGCATTTCATGTGGGAAGCAAATACCGCATAAGGATTTTCATTCCCTCCGTATACCTTGCTTAGGCCCAGACCACGACATCTCGGCCTGTCGTTTTTGTGCTACATTCAACAGACGCACTATTAAGTGTCGGGCGGAGTTCGCCCAACACTATTTTGGCAAAAAGTTTAATTACAACATGTCGTCGGATACTCAGACTCAAATTTTGACTAAATGACGTAAAGATAAGGACCGACATACGAGGTCTGCGACTTCTACCGACACCACGCTAAAGCCGACTACATGTGCTCCGGTTCTCAGCGAGGTGCCTACGCAGCCCCTGACTACCGATGACACTTCATTAGCGGTGTCTTCTGTGCCCGAGGTCGCAGGCTCTACGGCCCACACCCCGACTACAGATACCAAAGTCACTCTTGGCGGGAAAACTCAGAGTTCAGACAGGCCTGCCACCTCTCAAGGTGTCTTCAGGCCTTCTTCTTTTTCCATTAAGGCTTACACTAAATCTAAAGCAGCCATGCATTCTAAAAGACAAGCTCCACAGGGCCCCTCTCAAGGCCCCATGCCTAAAAAGCAGATGCTCAAAATGGCTGAGGATTTGATTACTCTTATCAGGGGTTCTCAACCCCCCTCGGACAAAAGGCCCAGAGTGGAGGAAGAATACCCTTCCTCTGACCAGGCATCTATTACTTCAGAACATTCTGAGGACCAGGAACATTCTTACTCCCCTTTCGAAGATTCTGATGCAGAGGAGTCCATTCCCTCTGTCCCCCCCCCCCCTGAGGATTACTCTTTTGGGGAAACCTTGCATACCTTGAGGGAACACTTCCACTGGGAAGGCCAAGAGTACTCAGACTCCAAGAAAAGGCTCAGGGATTTCCTCTTGCTCCCTCAGCACAGGCCTCTGGCTATACCTCCTGTCTTAGACATACTAGATGATGTGTATTCAGAGGCCAGCCTTAACCCAGATTCTCTACCTCCAGCTCCAGTCAAGCTTGACTGGTATTACCGGGTTCCTGATTCACATCAATTCCTATACAAAAGCCATGCGGCTGACCCAGAAACTATTTCACAGGGTCCCAAGGGAATTAAGGCCTCCACTGCCAAAAATCCATTACCTTCAGAGAGAGATTCCAGAGCTTTAGAAAGGTGGGGGAAAAAGGTATACACCTCGGCCACTTTAACCATGAGGGCATTAAACTGTCCGTTCCATATGTTAAAGTATCAACAGTTTTTGTTATCTCAGTTGAAAAGCAAAATGTCACAACCTGAACAACCAGACTTGAAGGAGTTGCAGGATTTGTTGCATAGTGCAGAGCAAGTGGGTAAACATACCTTGCAATGTGGTTTTGATGCTTTAGAGGCCTCTTTTAGAGCTGCTGTTACAGGATCAGTCATACGTAGACATGCTTGGCTCAACGAGCAAACCTTACCAGATCATGTCAAAGCTAAATTACTAGATGCACCTCTTCAAAAAGATGTATTGTTTGGTGTTAAAGCTGAGGAGGTATTAAAGAAAATGGAGGAAAAGGCAAAATCAATGCAAAGAGTGAAAGATTTCCTACAGGTACAACCGCCACGTTTCAGTAGAAATTGACCTTCAAAAAATTGATCCTTTCCAGCCACGGACAGACCTCAAAGAAATAGATACAGGCGCCCGAGAGGTAGAGGGCAATCTCAAGGATCATTTAGAGGCAGACAATGACAAACGCCTACACCAAGAGGGGGTGAGGATAGTTCACAGCCATTCATAAAGCAGACAACAATGACTTTCCCCTTTGCATGCCAAGCAAGGCTCAAATGGCAGCACCTTTAGGCGGAAAACTGGCATTATTTTTCAAAAAATTGGCATATTGTCACAAAAGACAAATGGATCCTGGACATTATAGACAGAGGCTACAGATTCCACTTTCACACCCTTCTAAAAATGAGAGGCATGCCAAACCTGCCACACAATCAAAGGGCAGAGGCACGAAAACAAATTTCAGATCTCATGAACATGAAAGCTATTCAAGAGGTACCTGCACAAGAACAGGGTCAAGGTTTTTATTCCAGACTATTCCTGGTACCAAGGAAGGGCAAAGATTGGAGACCTATTTTGTACCTATCCATCCTAAACACATATTTACTCGTACCAAAGTTCAAGATGTTCACATTATAGCAGCTTCTTCCCATGCTGGGCAAGGAGTCTTGGCTGGTAACATTGGACCTCAAGGAGGCATACCTGCATGTCCCAATCAGACAAGATTGCAGAAGATACCTCAGATTTCTTGCAGGTTCATCCCATTATCAATTCTCTGCATTGCCCTTTGGCTTATCTACTGCACCCAGAGTGTTCACGAAATGCCTGGCATCAGTAATTGCCTTCTGCAGACTTCAAGGGATACAAATATACCCATATCTGGACTGCCTGATCCAAGCGGACAGCAAACACACTCTTCTGAAACACCTGGCATTTGTAATAATGTTGTTGAAATCTCTGGGATACATAGTCAGCAAAAAGAAGTCGACTAATACCCTCTCAAACAATAATTTTCCTGGGTGCCAGCTTGGATACAAACACCCAGATGGCCTACCTCACACCAGCGAAACAAGGGCAATTAACTCAATACTTCAGAAAACTGGCAACCTTCACCAGGCTGACTGCAAGGAAAATCCTGCAGGCTCTGGGATTCATGGCATCTTGCATCCTGCTAATCCCATGTGCAAAGCTGCATATGAGGAAACTTCAATGGTACCTAAAAAACGTATGGTCTCAACACAGCCACAGTTCGGAAGCAATCATACCACTGATTCCATGTCTTCAAAAGGAATTTCTGTGGTGGGCTCAAGCATGCCAAAGCAACATAGGTCTCCCATTCTGGAAGCCTCAAGCAAATCAAGTCATCACAACAGACGCCTCGGACTACGCCTGGGGGGCGCACATGACAGATTGGTGCATTCAGAGCAAATGGTCACAAAAAGAAAAGCACCTACACATCAATCAAAAGGAAATGCTAGCAGTAATAAATGCTATTATGGCTTTCAAAGACCTACTGCATCCAGGACAGCTATTGATAAGAACAGACAACACCACAGTGATGTGGTACATAAACAAACAGGGAGGAACTCATTCATATCCCCTGTGCAGACTAGCCATGTCCCTTTGGAACACGGCTTTGGAATTGCAAATCCAACTTCAAGCACAATTCCTGCCAGGAAAGGAAAACACACTGGCAGACAATCTGAGCAGAAATATGACCGATCCACACGAATGGAAGTTGCATCCTCAAGTTTTTACAATGATAATTCAAGCATGGGGAAGGCCAGACATAGATCTCTTTGCCACCCACAGAAATTACCAGTTGACAAAATTCTGCTCAAGGACCTTTCATCCACAGGCCTGGAAAGTGGACGCACTCTTTCAGTTGGACAACAATGACGGTTTATGCCTTTCCATCTCTTCCACTGCTGGCCAAAGTTCTATTAAAAGCCAGAGCAGACAGACCAAAGATGATTCTCATTGCTCCAGACTGGCCAAGACAACACTGTTACCCACTCCTGAGGAGCCTGACGCATTCCCCACCATGGATCCTGCCTCTAATGCCTCTTCTACTGACTCAGCACAACTTCAAAACTCTTCACAGTCAGCTGAATATACTCAATCTAGCCGCATGGAGGATTCCTTAAATTCACAGCAGACCCTACGCTCCAAGGAGGTGCGGGATGTCATTTTGGAGGCCAGAAGGCCTTCCACTAGAAAAGCCTACTCTGCAAAATGGAAACTGTTTTGTGTCTGGAATCAGAAAAAGGGTCAGAATCCTGGAATACTGAATTTACCTCAAATACTACAGTACCTAGCCGAGCTGCTAAGCAGTGGACTTTCATTCTCCTCCATCAAAATCCATGCCTCAGCCATTTCTGCAGAGTACAACACTGATCCTCCTTTATTCTCTCGCCCTCTCTTAAGACAGTTCCTCAGAGGGGCTAAGAATATAAAACCCCCAAGGAAGCAACCAGTACCTGCTTGGGACCTCAATTTCATTCTAGAAAAACTAACCCTGCCTACTTTTGAGCCAGCTGCTTCAACAGATCTGCAATATTTGTCATGGAAAATAGCCTTCCTTCTAGCTATTACCTCAGCACGCAGGGTTTCGGAACTACAAGCCCTCATGGCTATGCAGCCTTTCATCATTTTCCATCAGGACAGAGTTTCCTTACGAACCAATCCTTCATTTATGCCAAAGGTAGTATCCAGGGTAGCCTTGAATCAGGCTATCCACTTACCTACCTTTTACCCTAATCCACAAAACAAAGGGGAGAGGCTACTACATTCCTTGGACATTCACAGACAGCACCATTATTATTTGGACAGAACAAAGCCTTTCAGAAAATCAGAGCAACTCTGTGTCCTATGCTACAGGTGCTCAAGGGAAGCCTATTTCCAAACAGACAATCTCAAAATGGATAGCCCACTGCATACGCTTTTGTTACTCTTTTCATGGTAAAACTGTGCCTACAGGCATCAGAGCTCACTCCACAAGGGCCACAGCTGCCTCTGCAGCTTTCCTCAGGGGGGTTCCTACCAAAGATATTTTGGAAGCAGCCACTTGGAGTTCTGTACATACTTTCTCCAAGCACCATCACCTACCATTATACTCCAAAACTAGAGCGGGCTTTGCCACTGCAGTCTTGCAGGGCATCCTGGCTCCACCTAGTTTCACTTGGTGCCTACCACCCCTTTATTAGCTTTGGGATTCTACCCATCTGTTATGACTGCAGCTGTATGCATGATGAACATAGTACAGTTTTGTACCTACCATAAATGTAGATGTTTGAGTGCTAATACAGCTGCAGTCCAGGTTTCCTTCCCCTCTTGGGACAGGCCTTATGGCTAACACCTCCTCATACAACCTCATTGGGGTATTCTTTTATGGTGTATTTGCTTGCAACTACTGTTTTTTGATTATATTGCATTTGCTTTATTACATAAATTTATGTTTTGCCTTCCTTCTGGGGGCACCCGACATCTGGGGCAAGAAAAACTGAAGAAAATGGCGTCTGCTGGTTCTTTTATACCCCCTGTCGCACTGACGTCAGGGAAGAAGTGACGACAACTGACGCTGGACCTAGACTTTGGAATTCGGCCGACCGAGGACCCGCCTGACGGCAGGAAAACCCATCTGTTATGACTGCAGCTGTATTAGCACTCTAACATCTACATTTGTGGTATGTACAAAACTGTACTTTTTCGAGTTTCAGAACCAAAGTCTTCAACTAAAAGCCAAGTACCCCATTGGGGAAACTTTTTCTTGCTCCTTACCGATGTCAGTAAAAGTAAATAATTGCATTATTTGTGGGAAGCAAATACCTCATAAGGATTTTCATTTGTACTGTATTCCTTGCCTAGGCCCTGACCACAGCATGCCTTGCTGTCGGTTTTGTGCTAAATTTAATCAACGCACGATTAAACGTCGGTATAATTTTTGCTTTTAAATATTTTGGCTCAAGATTTAATTATCCAGAAATGTCGTCTGTTAGCAATCAGACTACTGGAATACCTAAAAAACGCAAAGAAAAAGACAGACAGACCTTCGAGGTCTAAAACTGACTGCGCTTCTAAGCCAGTCGCCATTTCGCCGGCACTCAGTGAGGCGCTTTCGCAGCCCCTAATACCCGCTACTTCTGATTCGCAGGCCTCTACTGAGACCCATTCGGAGTCCGGTATGCCACGAGATGCTTCAATTATGGAACCCGCGGATGTCTCTACCTTAGATGGGTCTGGAGCCGCTGTGCAGGTACCGGCTTCTGAGGGTGTTTTCCGGCCTAAAGATTTGTATATTAGACCGATGCCATCTTCAAAACTAAGGCCAAAATCTAAATCTATGTCTAAAAAACTGACGCCTGGGCCACATGTGCAGGCCCCTATGCCTAAAAAACAAATGTTCAAAATGGCTTAAGATTTAATTACTCTGATCAGGGATAGCCAAACCCCCTCCTTCTAAGAGGCCTAGGCAAGACATTGATTATGAATCTTCTGAACAGGATTCTATTTCTTCTGACTCTTCTAATGAACAAGATTTGTCTATTCTTACCTATGAGGACTCTGATGCAGAAGATTCCATTCCTTCTGCTTCACCCCCTGAGGATTTTTCTTTTGGGGAAACTTTATATACCTTAAGGTAACATTTCCACTGTGAAAGTCAGGATTTCTCTGAATCTAAAAAGAGACTTGGGGATTTTCTTCTTCTTCCTCAGCATAGGCCTTTGGTTTTACTTCTTGTTCTAGACATTGTTGTTTTTTCAGAATCTAGTATGGCTCCTGATTCACTCCCTCTGGCTCCTTGTAAGCCAGACAGATACTACAGAGCTCCTGACTCCCAGAAATTCCTTTTCAAAAATCCTATTGCTGATCCTGAAACCATTTCTCAGGGTCCCAAGGGCATTAAGGCCTCTACTGCTAAAAATCCTCTGATAGAGATTCCAGGGCACTGGATAGATGGGGTAAGAAGGTTTATACTCTGCAACCTTGGCAATCAGGTCTTTAAACTGTCAATTTCATATGCTTAAATATCAACAGCATATCATGGGACTACTTAAACAGAAAATTATGTTAATCTCTGACTGTGTGGAAAGTAAAGATTTACAGGATTTATTACATTCAGCTGACCAAGTTGGAAAACATACTTTGTAATGTGGTTTTGATTCCTTGGAGGCCTCTTGTAGGGCTGCTGTAATTGGATCTGTGCTAAGAAGGTATGCTTGGTTCAAAGAGCAAACTCTGCCTGACTATGTTAAAGCAAAATTGTTGGATGCTCCTTTACAACAGGACCGTCTCTTTGGTAATAAGGCTGAAGAAGTGTTAAAAAAAGATGGAAGATAAAGCAAAATCTATGCAAACTGTGAAAGATTTCTTACAAGTGCAACCTCCAAGATTTAGTAGGCACTGGCCTACTAAGAACTGGTCCTTTCCAGTCCCTTCGAGATCCTCTCAAGTCAAATCCAGACAGTCCAAAGGCTCCAGGTTTCAGTCACAAGGAACTTTTACAACAAAACAATGGGGTACCTCCACTTCCACATCTGGAAACAACAAGCACCTCCCTATGGTAAACAGTCTCAATGACTTCCCTCTACAATCACCAAGCACTTACCTTTTAGCCGCCCCTTTGGGGGGAAAACTGGCACTTTTGCACAAAACTGGCAACTTATTATGCAGGACAAATGGGTTTTAAATATAGTATCCCAAGGATACAGATTTCATTTCCACACGTTGCCAATCCCAAACGGATGGCCAGACCTGCCCCCAAATCAGTGGGCAGAGACCCAGAAACAAGTTCTGTCCCTCATGAACATGGGGGGCTATTCAGTCAGTACCAGAAGAGGAAAAGGGACAAGGTTTCTATTAAAGATTTTCCTTGTACCCAGAAAAGACAAATCATGGCGTCCAATTCCAGACTTATCCACTCTAAACACATTTCTGGACATTCCAAAATTCAAGATGCTGACTCTTCAACAGTTGCTACCTATGCTAGGCAAAGATGCCTGGTTGGTAACTCTAGACTTAAGAGGCTTACCTGCATATCCCACTCAGGGAATCTTGCAGAAGATACCTCCGCTTCAAAGCAGGCTAATTGCATTACCAGTTCTCTGCACAGCTGTTTGGCTTATCTACTGCTCCCAGGGTCTTCACAAAGTGCCTGGCTCCAGTAATTGCATTTTTCAGGCAAAGAAATGTTCAAATATATCCATACCTGGACGATTGTCTAATTCAGGCAGAAAACAAGGACATTCTTCTAAAGCATCTGGCATTTGTAAAAAGGGTTCTAACTTACCTAGGGTACACCATAAATGAAAAGAAATCACAACTGGTACCCTCTCAAAAAATTCCTGGATGCAAGCTTGAATACAACTGCCCAGATGACTTACCTTAAGCCAGAAAAGAAAATTCAATTGGTGACTTACTTCAAACAGGTGGCCACAAAAACCCTGCTATATCTGCAAGACAAAATTCTGCAAGCCTTGGGGTTCATGGCCTCCTGCATTCTTCTAATTCCATATGCAAGACTGCATATGAGGAAACTTCAGTGGTACTTAAAAAGTTTATAGAGTCAACATTGTCACAGCCTGGAAACAATGATTCCTGTCGTACCTTGCCTGCAACTAGAGTTCCTATGGTGGCCAGAGGCCTGCCGCCAAAACAAGGGTCTGCCATTCACTCCACCCCCTGCCGCCCAAACCCTAACTACAGACACATCAGACTATGCTTGGTGGGCTCATCTGACAGGCAAGTGCATTCAGGGCAAATGGAGCCCAAATCAAATGCACCTTCATATCAGTCAGAAAGAGATGCTAGCTGTACAGAATGCACTGACCACCTTCAAGGACTACCTTCATCCAGGACAATTAATGAGACAGACAACACCACAGTTATGTGGTACATAAACAAGTAAGGGGGGGTACGTATTCCTACCCCCTTTGCAGACCAGCCATGGCATTGTGGAACACGGCCTTGACCTACCAAATATAACTACAAGCTCAATTCCTGCCAGGAAAGCTAAGTACTCTGGCAGACAAACTAAGCAGAAATCTTATGGACCCACACGAATGGAAACTGGAACCACAAATTTTCAACATGTTGACATGCAAATGGGGGAGTCCAGACATAGTTTACTATCAGTTGGACAAATTCTGCACAAGAATTCATTGGAAAGTGGATGCTCTATCAGTCTGCTTTCCCCCCTCTGTCTCTGCTCTCCAAAGTTCTACTAAAAGTCAGACAGGACAAACCAAAAATGATTCTGATTGCTCCAGACTGGCCTTGCCAACACTGGTACCCACTCCTGCACAATGTGTCACACCTTCCTCCATGGTGCCTGCCTCGGACACCTTACCTACTGTCTCACCAGAACTACCAAATTCTGCACACTCAGCTCCAAACTTTGAATCTTGCAGCGTGGCTAATCATCTAATTTCACCCTTGGCATCCCTCAGCAAACCTGAGATGGATGTCCTTTTGGAGGCTAGAAGGCCTAGTACTAGAAAATGCTATGCTGACAAATGGAAAAGATTCTGTGCCTGGAACCAATCACAAGGAGTAAGCACAGCAATGCCCAATATTCCTCAGATTCTGCAATACTTAACTGCGAAGCTTCACAGGGGCATATCATTTTTTTCCATAAAAATCCATGCCTCTGCCATTTCAGCTCATTACAACACAGAACCTCCCCTCTTCTCTCATCCTCTGCTAAAGTAGTATCTCAGAGGGGCCAAAAACCTAAGACCTCCCAGGAGAGCACCAACCCCTGAATGGGACCTCAATATTGTTTTGGAAAAAACACACTCTACCTCGTTTTGAGCCAGCTGCTACTGCAGACCTAAAGTTTCTCTCCTGGAAAACAGCTTTCCTTTTAGCAGTCACTTCAGCTAGAAGGATTTCTGAATTACAGGCTCTTGTGGCAGTGGAGCCTTTCATTATTTTTCATGCGGACAGGGTCTCTCTCAGGACCAAACCATCTTTCATGCCTAAGGTGGTGTCCAGTGTGGCTCTTAATCAGACCATTCATCTGACAACTTTCTTTCCCAATCCACAGAACAAGGGTGAGCGGATTCTACATTCTTTGGATGGACACAGACAGCTTAGATTTTACTTAAACAGGACAAAATCTGTAAGAAAATCTGAACAACTATTAGTGGCATTTGCTGCAGGGGCAGAGGGAAAGGCTATTTCAAAGCAGACTGTTTCCAAATGGATAAGCCATTGTATTCGTTTCTGCTATATGCACCATGGTAAACCTATCCCCAAGGGGATCAGATCTCATTCCATCAGGGCTGCATCTACTTCTGCAGCCTTTCTCAGAGGGGTTCCTACCAGAGACATTCTAGAAGCTGCTACCCGGAGCTCAGTTCATACATTCACCAAAGATTATCATTTACCTCTCTTCTCTAAATCCAGAGCTGGCTTTGCCACTGCTGTCCTGCAGGGCTTTATAGCTGCTCCTAATGCTGCATAAATCCATCCTCCCAACCATAGCTTTGGGAATCTACCCAAATGTAATGACTGCAACGGTGAAACATGAAGAACATAGTACAGTTGTGTACACTTACCATAAATGTAGGTGTTCAAGTGTATTCACTGTTGCAGTCCTGGTTACCCACCCTCCAGCCTCGTGTTTTTCTCTTACTATACCTCTACTTTCTTTTACTATGCTTAAAAGCCTTTTTGGTGTATTTGCTTTTGTTTGGAGGTATATTTTTTGTGTTTTAAATTATATAGATACATATATTAATATATGTATATATATATATATATATATATATGTATATTTTTATATTTTGCTCCCCATTTGGGGGGCACCTGACATCTGGGGCAAGAAAAACTGATGTAATAGCGTCGGCTGCATGTTTTACACCCCTGACGACCTGACTTCAAGGAAGAAGGGACAGCAACCGACGCAGGACCCAAGACTTTGTTAATCAGGCCGACTGAGGGTAACCTGCCAGCAGATTACCCAAAAGTAATAGTAATGACTGCAGCAGTGAATACACTCTAACATCTACATTTATGGTAAGTGTACACAACTGTACTGTACTTAAATGCAATTAATTTATAGTGGACGACAAAAAAAAAAAAAAAAAGCATAAACTTAATTCCTGTGCGCTCTGGCCAAAAAAAAATAAAAAAAAGCGTAAAGTTAATTCCTGTGCCCTCTGGCCAATAAACAACTACACTTTGAGCTCTTTGATGTGTTACCCAACTCAGAGAGACCTGGTAAACCTCATTTGCCACAAGATGAGTAATCCTGGAACTTCTTAATTTAAAAACACAGCAAAATTAGTTATAAAGTGCAGATTAACACCAGACAACTAAGTCACTAAAAAGCCCTCTGGCTGATGAAACAATTTCACTTTCAGCTTCCCTGTGTTATTCGGATGGACCAGGCTACTTTACTCCTCCTCTTCTTCTTTCGGCTTTTTCATGGTTGGGAGTCGCCACAGCGGATCACCTGTCCGCTCATGATTGGCAGTAGAGTTTTTTTACAGTGTCGAGTTGCCAGCCCGGCGCCCAACCTTCCACAGAAGGCACACACAACATGCACACACTCATGCCTAGGGCCAATTTAGAGTGTACAGTCCACCTACAGCATGTCTTTGGGATGTGGGAGGAAACCGGAGCACCTGGAGGAAACCCACGTGACCACAGGCAGGACGTGCAGACCATGCACAGAAGGCACCCCAGCCAAGAATCGAACCGAAGAACCTCTTGCTGTGAGGCGGCAACGCTAACCTCTGGACCACCGTGGCTGCGGACCAGGCTACTTTACTACTGTCACTAAAATAGCAGACCCAGTCTTAATGTAAAAACACGCAGTTGTTAGCCATAAGTGAAAAGGTAACCGCTAGCTACGATGAGTAATTGTCACTTAAGCCTATGTGTTTCCCAACTTGGGCAGACCAAGCTACATTTTCTACCACCACTAGAATTGCAGACCCAGTCTTCTTTATGTGAAAAAATACTTTGTTAGCCAAAAGTGAAAAGGTATCTAAAACAAATCAAGCAACTCTACAAGTAATTCTCATTTAAGTCTACATGCATATATCCCAACTCACAGTCCATGCTACCTTTCTACTCAACTAGAATTGCAGTCTCAGTCATCTTAATGTAAAAACGCACTTTTTGTTAGTCACACATGAAAGGGTACCAGAAACAAATCCTAGCAACTAGCTATAAGCAATTGTAAGGCAATTCAAAGGCAGACAAGCTGGCAGTGAGAAACGCACACATTTTAAGGCAATTTCAGAGTACAGAAACAGTCTTAGAAAGGGCCTTCCTAGTTTCTTCTGTCAGTAAACAGTAAGATGAGCAGATGAGATAATACTGGGAGGAGCATCTAGGGCCAAAGCAAAAGTGAGTCAAACCCAAAGTTAATTTATAGCTGTAGCTTGAGATTTAGAAGAGAGCTAGTAAAATGAGAGCTCACTTAGAACAACCAGCACAGAAACTAAAAAGCACTGCAGACTATAAAAATAGCTTTAACGTCAGATACAGATCATACACAACACACACACAACTGAGCAGTCCCAACATGGTGAACCCAGAGTCCTTGAATGTTAGCCTTGACTTCTGAGAAACAGATGATAGAGGATTTGGGCCTTGTAGTTTGCCTTAGAATAGTTCCTGTTACTGGTGTAGATGGGTTTTCTGGATTTATTTTTACTTTAAAAGTAGACAGCTTTGTAATCTGACCTGTTCAGTGAGAACATGACATTGGGGGTGGGGAGGATGCTGGAGCACTCACCCATGTTGGTGAGTACCAGATGCAGTTTGTTTAATCTTCTGATTGGGCATGCACTCTTTTCCTGGGTGTTTGTATTAAAGTCTAGGAAGCAGATAAAACTTATTTCCAAAAGCAGGAAAACAGCGTGGTTCAGCTAGCCAGTATAATTACGAAATAAATGTCTCTAGTGCACTTCGAAGTAACTCAAGAACAGCAACAGTCGTAGTTCCAATAGCAGGTTAAATCCTTTATTTTAACAGACAACAGAACTCTCCAAACAAGCGCTTTCGCCTGGTTGTACCAGGCTTTAATCAAGTTGATAAAGCCTGGTACAACCAGGCGAAAGCGCTTGTTTGGAGAGTTCTGTTGTCTGTTAAAATAAAGGATTTAACCTGCTATTGGAACTACGACTGTTGCTGTTCTTGAGTTACTTCGAAGTGCACTAGAGCCATTCATTTCGTAATTATACTGGCTAGCTGAACCACGCTGTTTTCCTGCTTTTGGAAATAAGTTTTTATCTGTTTTTTTATAAAGTCCAGGAAGCATTGTGCCTGTGAGTTTGAGGCCGTGCAAGTTTCCCGGTCAGTAGACAAATAGTCATCCATGAACAGAGTGTTTGGTTGGATGGTCAGTGTCTCTAATAGGTTTAAGTAAGATTCGTGAGACTGTAGGGGCATAGATGCTGACCTGTAGCTAGCCATGATATGGTGAGGGATCTTATTTATGGTGACTTGCATGTGCATGAACTCCATGATATCGTCCTTTTAACCAACCTGTATGTATGTATGTTTACAAATGTGAATCAAAAGACTATCACCTTTGGCCTCTATCTGTGCTGCTGCTGGTCTAAATGTGTAGAAGACACTGGGGCCTTGCACTGCTGATGTATTTTCTACAGCTTTCAACCAAGTGTCTGCCACAGCACAGATGATAGCTTCCTCCAGTCTGGAGGGCCTGAAAGGTATGGAATCTTTTTGTTTAGTCTACTGGCATTGAGCGGTAATGCCTTAAGGGTGCTTGGAAACTTTAACTATGTTACTAGTTTTGTCTTTTTGGCATTGTCTAAAAAAAGCTTTAAGGAGATGGATAAAGTTTTATCCAAAATCTGAAAGCCTAGGGGGGAACAGGTGTGGCCCATCCACGGCAAAGCAATGTTGTCTGTTGACCATATCCTCCCATGCTGACAGATACTGGAGCCCTCTGGAGTTGCACCAGAAGCTAAGACCATTATTAAAATCAGTCATTTTCTTTTCATATTGTGGCATTATCAATGGTGTAAAAGTAGAATGCTGCTCAATGCAAGGCTCATACCTGTCTGACACACATTTCAAAAGATCCATTATGTCTGTTTTCATATAGCCCAGTGCAATGCATATCAGGTCATTTACTCCCACGTAGGCTATGATAGAATCGTATTGGTACCTGGGTGCAGCAACACGGGTGTTATATTTCAGATCCTGGGTCCAGATAGGCACCTTATTATCTTCTCGTTGTCTAACCTAGTGAATGGGGCATCTGTGTGTCACACAATGGAGCCCCAGTGACAAGAGTATTAGATAAAGTATATGATTGCCTTACATGATTTGGTCTTGGGGGACTGTTGGGTTTATAATTGTGAAATGTTTGGTGTTGCTTTTGGTATGTGTGTTTGTGATTCCTGAGGAACAACGTTGCTGTTAGGTTTCTTTGAAGCGTCTCGACAAAAGACGGTCTGTGTGCTTGTGGTGAGCAGTATGTGTGGGCATTTTTGATAACCTCATTAGTATTCAAGATTTTTGGCTCCAAGGAATTGTATATTTACATCTCTTACATCCTCTCATTTTTTTAGTAATTAACTGGTTGTCAGAGAACATGAGACAATTGCTGCATTGCTTTAGTATGACCAAATCTACCAATTTGGCCACAGAGACATTTGAAAATTACATATATATGTTGATTAGTAGGTGGGCTGTTTAGAATTAAGTTTGAACTGATCTCCTAGGGTAGTTTCTTGTGTTAAGGGCACGATGCTGTATAGTGCTAGGATATGGTAGCATTATTTGATCAATGAACTAGTTTCTAGGGTTAAAGGCAAATTGCTATATAGTGCTAGGATATGGTAGTGCTATTCAATACACAAGCTAGCTGCTGTAAGCTTAATTCCATGCAGTGCTGTACTGTTTAACAGGTTTAAGACTCAATCCTAACTGTATAGGGAAATCTTACTGTCTAGGCGTTTGCTACTATACATAGCATTGCTAAGTGCCATTGCATGGTGGGCAGCTCCACGTAAACTTGCCTGATTTATAGCAGAGAAAAAAGCTTGAAATCTGACTTCTGTGCCCTCAGGCTAATAAATAACCAAACTTGCAGCTCTCCGAGGTGCTTTCCACTTTGTTGAAAACAGGTAAACCCCTTCTGCCACAAGATGGATGATCCTGGAATTTCTTAATGTAAAAGCACAGCATGAGTAGCTCTCAAGTCTAGACTAAACAGCAAACAACTATGTCCCTGGCTAATTTGCACTTCTGGAAGGCAGGTTGGAGGCAAAAACAGAGTTGGATAAGCCAGCAAATGGAGAAATTACTAAATGTTACCATAAAATTAAAATAAGTACTTTAAAAATTCTCAAAAACAGTGTTGATCACAGTATAAAGCAAGTACAGTAAATCAAGAAAATATTCTTTTCTTAGCTTGGATGGTTCTGGATGTAGCTGAAACTCCTGAAAAGTGTATCTGAGCTCTGTGTAGTGAGCACAGAGACTTGTAAACCTGCTTGATTTATAGCAGAGAAAAAAGCTTGAAAGCAAAGTAACAAAATTTTTATTCACATGGTGTGCAAGCAACATAAAATGCCATTAAACCTAGTAACTGGGGGGGGGGGGTTACTTGTCTGAAAGAAATTAAGCAAATGCAATAAAAACATTTTACACAAAGACTTCCTGGGGACTTAAATGGTAGTTAAATGCATTTATATGCTTGGCTATTTCCATATAGTAAACAGCATTTGAACTTAGTGCTGCATCAAAGAAATTCATCATCATCTGCAAAACGTGCATGATTGTGGTACTTCTCAGTAATGTAACAGACATTTGTAGATATATACAGCATGACTGAGCTATGCCAATGAAGACCAAATACTGTCCCAAACTGGTGACATGTCTGCAAAGGTATACATTGTGACTGCACTGTGCTACTTAAGTAAAACGAGTCTCATGCAGGTGTATCACACACAGTCATGTCATTGGTATACCAAGAGACCAAGTGCATCTGGTCTTCCCATGCTGCAAGAACTTTTACAACTTGGGGTCCTACAGCTTGCAGCAAAACTGGACCAGAACAGAATTTCCTACTGTTCCTGGTGCTTGGAAGGAAGGGCCAGTTGAGGCCCGTTTTGGACCTGTCAAGGCTAAATATCCATCTCAGTGTTCCAAAAATTCAATGTCAATGTTAAAAGACCTCTTATTACTCCTCTTCCTACAAGCTCTGATGGTTTCTCTGGAACTCAAGGATTCCCATCTTCACATACCCATACCCAGGGTCTAGAGGTGCTTTCTCTGATTTGAGTTGGGTGTGGTTGCCACTATCGGTTTATCTCTTTGCCCATTCAGGGTTTTTACAAAGCGTGTTGTTCAAGTAAATGTTTGTTGTAGAATGAAGAGCATTTACCTTAACAACTATCTGGACAACTACCTTATTCATGCATTATCCCTGCAGAAGGAGGTGAAGAATGTTCTGCAAATCACAATGGGGAGATATCAGAAAAGCTGTATCTTTTCGATAAAATTTATGATCATTTAATTGAGAATAAGCTTCCTTTTTATATTTTTCATAGCTCCAAATAACTACTGCCTTATCTTTATCAGCATTGCATAATGCACAGTTTGTTTTGACTTTATTTAACAGAAACCATGTGGCCTTTTATAATTTATCATGGCCAGTCTTTCTATTAAAATTCAGTTCCGTTTAATACAAATTTTTCAAACGCTGCCACATATTTAACAGGAGATTGAAAATGAGAGGATTTAACCTAAAGCCAACCTTGAATGATTTGGGAACATTTTTTCTAAAAAGGAGTGCTTTTTGGATTATTGAATTGGGAGCCCTATTTTCACCAGGATTAAATGACTGTTTTTTGCACATCTTTTCATACATTTAGTATTAGTATATTAATTTTTGTAATTGTTTAAATGTATGCAGTTTTATTAACTAATGTCACAGGGGGTAGGAAGTATGTAGTGTCATAACTTATTGGTTTTCTTCCATCATGTGAGTTAAGCATACTTAGGAAGGCTAAGGCTGAAACCAGTAAATGCCTTGCATTTCATTTTGCCTTTTAAATTATGGTGTAATAAGACCTGCAGTCTTGGGTGTCATTTTTATGTGCTAGTTGCCTTTCTTTGGTAGATTGTATTTTTATGTGCAAGGTCTGTGATGGTGCTTAACAGTTCTCGCTGTGTGTCTTATTTTTGAAATGGATTTATGTTGGTTGCACATCATTTTGAAATTATCCATGGATTTAATTTAATGTCAGTGGTGAAGAATTTGGTTGTAGATGAAGAAAATTTGGCCTGGTTTAGTGAGATGACCTGCAAAACCATACAGGTACTGTTCATTTTACTATTACTGACATATGCAAGAGTTGTGTAAACGATTAATTGGGGCAGCTAGGAATTTTCATTTTCTGGTTTAGCATCAGAAACATTTGAAAGCCTATGAGCAGGCAGTTATTACACCTCTGAACCTGCTAGTTTTTGTGAAAATGAATGTTTCCAGTTTGGATGAGCAATTCTTGAAACAATAGGGAGGTGTTCAATAAGCGGCACTGCTTATGTTAAGACGCTAATTCAGTTTTATGACAGACTGAAGGATGTTTACAGTTTGTGTCAGATGGCCGTAACTTTTAACATGCACAGTGGTTATTGGCCATCAGTTGGATAAACTCTCAAAATTTCTGAATAATTTTAGCACATGATCTTAAACAATTTAAGAAATGCCAAGGAGTATGCTAAAAACAGACAATTTACTTGGAAACAACATGAGACCTATTCGATTTACAGGTATACATCAAGATGGTAATGCTAGAAAGGGAATAAGAAAAGGAAAAAAATGCACCATGTAGATCTTTATTTAAAAAAAATAGTGATAGGATTGTTCCTTGACTGGAAATACATCTATAGGTGCACCTTCTGTTCCACCAACTGTCAAAAAGGGTTACAATTCCAGAACCTTTGGAGCTTTTTAAATACAGGAGGTCAGGATACAATTTTCAGAGAAAGTTGGGGATTCCTAAAAATTTTACAACTTTGATCATTACCAGTTTTGTTCATAACATTTCTTTTTTTTTTTTTTTTTTTTTTTTTTTTTTTGTTTTTTGTTTTTAAAGTTGGGATTTCTGTGTTGAATAAAGAGTTAAATTTTGTTCCCACTGCTCCTATTTTTGAGATCAGCTTGGTTCAGGATGTTAAGGTTTTCTGTCTTTACTTTATCAGGTTGTCTTTAGGTTTGAAGCCTCACATTTTCAACCTCCTGTTAAATATGAAGCAACTTTTGAAAAATCTGTATTAAAGGAATTACATTTTAATTTTGATTGGACACAATTTAGCAGATAAATTACACAAGGGTACATGCTCTTCAAATCAAAACAAGAAGTTTGTCATTAGTAATAATGGTAAAGGTGGGGCAGTCGTGGTTTGGGACTGTGACGCCTGTGCACTGACCCAGTAATCAGAGCCTCACTCCTCACCACTAGCACCAGTGAAGGGCGTGCACATTGGGGGGATAACAAGTACATACACAGTAAAGTACCATTTCCCTTAAGAGCACACAGAGATCACAGTCAGTCTGGGGCTGATTTCTTTCTTTCTCTCCAGATCCCTAATAAGACTCCTCACTGGTACAGCTATAGGGTCCATATCTCAGCCTAGTGGTCAAGCTAAAACCTCTAGCAGCCTCTCTGTCCAAACAGTGCTTTGTGTCCCTGCCCAAGTAGCTGACACACATGCATTTTAAGATTTGATTTATATACAACCACACAGTCACTCCTGGTGAAGGCTGGCGCAGGTCCTGCAGCTGTTCCCCCTTTCTGCCCAGGCTATAAGGTAGTGCCAACTATCACCAACCACTAATATTGGCTACTAAAAGGCTGTTCCTAAAGGGCGACCAATTTTACTGTGTAATGTTACTGTTATCCAAATGGTAAGTGTGACTGAGCAGCAAGACTGTTGGAGTGGCTTGGACAGTATCACCAAATACATGCAAGTAATCTCCAAGAGCTTAAATTATATCTACACAAAACAGCCACAGTTGAAAGGTTTCAAATATTTAATAATAAATAAAAACACAAGACAAGTCTCATCAATTCAACACAATGCTAATCAAGAGTTCAGAAATCACAGGAACTGTAAAACAATATTGTAGAGTAGTCTGACATAAATATAGAAAACGGCTAGACCAATCTGGCTAAATTCCTATCTAACTCTAAGAGAAACTATGTCCTAAAAAACTTTACTTACAAGTTAAAGTGCTGGTGGGGGAGGGGAGTTGTCAGCTTCAGACAAAATCCAAAATGCTCAATCATTCTCCCTGAGAAATCCTTAAATTGATAACACCCAGTACTGCTGAGTAATTTCACATTACATAATTTTATCACTTCTCCTTTAGTTCACAGGCTAGCAGAAACTCAAAGTTTACATTTCTTTGTAAGCTCCACCTGGCCAGGAAGCCACAACAACAAAAGACACTTTTACATGTAAAATCTAGTAATTACCTCTGTCTTAATAAAAATATAAATAATTTGCTAGCCCAGACATTCTGTCTCCGAGCTTGAGATCAAACACAGTTGTAATTCTTTACTTAGCTTTCTTCCAGCAGGGTGCACTGGGATTACATTTTTAAAGGTCAGCATATAACAGAATTTTTGTTTACATTTGTAAAAACAAGCCTGTGGATTACATTAATATTTACAATGACATAGAATTATCTACAAAGTTCTATCTAGGCTGGCAGCCTTCCTATTCTCAACTAAGTGATCATATATTTTTATTAAAATATGCATTTGTGCCCTATTAAAAATTAAGGTAGAAACTGATCAGTTTTAAAGTTAGCTTGTTGAGGAAGGGATCATTACAAAATAAGTGTTATATTAACTTTTTGTAGAAGATCCATAGAGGCAGCATATTTATATGTTGACTAAAATTCACAGAAGTGCAATGTCCCCCAGGACACCATATTGTTTCATGTTTTGATTCCTTGACTGAGCTATTTTCAACTTTTTTTTACCTTTTAAGTAAAGTCTTTATTGCCTGTTAATCGATCTAGCATTAGTGATACCGCACAGTTTTTGAATGTTTGTAGTATACACCGATATTAGTTGGTACATGTGTGTACTTGTGTGTGAGGGCTTTTGTATTCCATTACTCCTTGTTAGGCTGGGCTATCAACTGTGGAATAATGATTGAATAAGACCAGTATATACAGCCCAGGGGTTTAACACCTTTATTTTATGCCTTAATGAGCATGTAGTAACCAACAATTATTTTCATTGGGAATGTTCTATACAACTTCTAGAATGGCAATGGGGACATCGTCTGCACCATTGTGCGCAAATTTTGATATTGGATATATGGATACATTTCTTTTGATGCCAGCCACAATGTTTAATTCTGTGCCATGGGATATTTGGATGATTGTTGGCTATTTTGGAAATCGGATTTGGAATTTGTGTTGGAATTTGTACATTACACTGATGATAAATAGGGTCTGGAATTTACTTTAACTTATGATTTGAGACCGATTTCTTTTTAGATGTTGAGCAAAAAACAAGATTGTACCATGAGGATGGCCCTTTGCAGGAAAGAATTTCATAAAAATTCTTAACTTGAGGCCACTAGTATCTATCACCTGTTATTAACATTCCCTTGTCACAGTATTATGAAATTAATAGGATTTGTTCCTTCCCAGATTAAAATCAGTTTTCAGCAGATCGTAATACAGAGCTGTTTGAGTAGAGACTATAATAATGACATTTTATTTGAAGCCTGGATATGTGTTGAGAAATCTAGGGAGGATCTTTTAAAGTATTCTAAGAATCGGACTGATAACTCAAATGTTGCGATTAGTAACTACTTTTGGAGGTAATAATGAGTCCTTTCAAGATGTTATCAATAAATATTGGGACATTTTTAGAGCTGATCATGCATTAGCTGACATTTTACGGTCCAGATATAATTTTTCTAGCAGATGAGGTAAAACAATAGGTTAATTGTTTTAATCGTTATAAAAGATCAGTCAGTGTTGCAGAGCAAGAACAAAGGTCACTGGATGTTGAAATATTGAGGGGATGCTTTTCTGTGGTAGGTGCTCTGTATGCAAGATTATTGATAAAAGTAAGGAATTTACTTAAGCAAAAACTTCTACAGTTTATGAACACAGAAGATTAATTACTTGTGGTTTCCAGTGGATGATGCATTTGGCCACATGTTCTTTATATTTAGGTAAGACATCTAAACAGTTCATGACACAAATTTGTTAAGCTCTAAGCAATATTGGGGGGGGGGGGGTCACAAACAAACTAATGCCCTTTTTAAACATTATTTTAAACATACTACAGTAGAATTTATATTTTTTGGGTTAGAAAGAAATCCTTGCTAAAAAGGAGTGATTTTTGAGTTATTAAATTAGGGGGCCCTATTTTACCAGATGTAAATGAAGATTAAATGTACATTAATATGTTTTTACTTGTGTTTTCAAATATTTAGAATTAGTATATTAATTTTTTGTAATTCTTTAAAGTGTGTGTTTTTAATTAAGGGATGGCATGGGTTGGGCAGTATATGTAGTTATACCATATTGGCTTGCTTCCTTCACTAGATTCAAGCATACGGAGGAAGGCTAAATAAGGCCAAAAATAGTATCTGCCTTGCATTTGAATTTTGCTTTTTAAATGATGTTATAATAAAGCCTGTGGTTTTGGATGTTATTTTTGTGTGCTGACTTGTGGTGTTTGGTGGATTAACTTTATTTCCCAGCTTTGTACTGTGTGCTTTTCATGTGAGGTTGGTAATAGTGTCTGTCAGAGAGCCTATGTAGCCCCTTAGACAAATAAGTAACTGAATAGAGCAGCTTGTAGACTTGGCCGTATGAGCGAAGAAATCTTTTCCTAAAAGTGCAGCAGCTTACTGGAGTAAGTTACTATCTGATATTAATAATCAGAATACAGTGGGAGGTTTCAAGATAAAGTGAAGAGTATTTATTTCTTGCAAGTGAATGCTAGTCTCGCAAGTAGTTTGTAACCTACTTTAATATAGGTACTTGGTCTTCTGATCCATTTTAATATTCTGCAAGGTAAAATTTTGATATGTACTGCGTCTTGCTGCATTGCAAATTCTGTTTACTAATTGTGGTTTAATGTGCCCTGTGGTACACACTACTGTTCTTTTTTTGTACATTTTGTGGCGTCTTTTGTAACCATGCTTTGTTTTTGTGTAGAAGTAGCAGTCATTCTTTACTAGGTTTCAGCAGCTGTCATACATTCATACCTGCTGGGAACTTCATGGGAGTGATGGTATTTGTCAGAGACACGATTATCTCTAGCCAGATTTCCAGTGGTGATACGGGGGGGGGGGGGTGCATGGGGCATGTGTCTCTCAAGTGAAAGTGTGTCACCCTGAGTGCCAAAGTAAATTTACAAGCCCCTACCTTCAGCCCAACAGCTGTTTATTTATTTATTTTTTTTTAAAGCTGCATAAATGATCCCATTGTTGCATCAATTTGGGTTCAGCACTAGACATCTGTGCTGTCTGCATTGCCTGCCTTCAGTTTCTTTAGCAGATATTTTGAATCAATCCTGCTTGAGCAGCCTTCCGAGCAAGAGTGAGTTTGCAGTTTCTTTTCAAAGAACTAGTAAGTTTATTTCCAGTTCGCTGAGCAGCCCAAGAAAAATGTGTGTATGCACGTGCCCCAGTTAGAAAGGAGTTTCCTAATTAAGAAACCTTGCTCAGTGAGAGAATTGAACCCTGCACCCTTGAGCTGTAACCTTAATCCTCCATACCAATTGCAAAAGTAGAGGGTTTGAATCCTCCTTAAAAAGTAGTATTTAGAATGTGTCCCTTTTGCATCCCCACCAAGTTGTTTGTGGCTTTGTCCAGAATTTCTGACCAAAGAAATTGAGAATTATTTTGATTTGTGACTTTCTGGCAAACTGTTCCGGATTACAGACAGTCACTAAATTTCAGGCATGCGAGTTTCCGGTTTTATGTCCTTCAGAAAATGCTTGCTAATGTAACTTTCTAAGTATGCAAGATATTTAGAATTTGTTTCTAATTGTTGGGTCTTTTCTCTTTGATTCTTGAACTAAGAGGTTGGGAGGACATTGTGTGTGTGTGTGTGTGTGTGTGTGTGTGTGAGATGTGATGCACTGTATATTTAGTGAGCTGAAATACCCTTCTCAGTCATTGTGCATTTGTTCATTTTATCGCAAGAGAGTGAGTGTATACAAGGGGCTGTAAATGATAGTCACATTTGTGTGCATATATCCTGCATCACTGAGTAGTTATGGTGTAAAGGAAGGAACTGATTGCAGTAAACAGGGGTTTCTTCCTTTGAGCTATGTGGTTTGGGTACAGTCCTTGGTTTCCTTATTTTGTGGACTGTTGATGATGTGCTTATTTAACTGTGAATAGCTACAAAGCATGAAGTCTACAATTTTTAATGTTAACATATTAACTATAAATGCGTTTTTAATTTAACTTTTATGCTGGCGCAGTGGTGTGAAAATGCACGGTCTTGAATTGCAACAGTTCGGCACTTAGTGCAGATGAGTTAAGGCAATGAACTATTATTGATCTGCTTCATGTAGTGCAGCTTTTGGTTCCCTCATCCTTTGTCTAGTGTGACAGTCTGACCATGTCACTAGACAGCTCAGTAGGCTGCCCCATATTGTTTGCAAATTCATTACAGATTTCTCGAGTTCCTGCATTCATCAGATAGCCCCTAATTAGTGTTTCACAATATGCTATTCGATTATGAATCCTTGCACGTGGGTTGTAGTTTATGGATTGCCAGATACATTTTGAATAAATGTGAGTTCACATGAATAGAAATCTCCTATTGTTCATGCTGTCATTTTCACTGTGAGAGTATTTTGACCATTAAATGTCTGACACTGATTTTGCTGTAAAAATTAAATCAAAGTTTTAAATTCAAATCTTTATGATCTTTGTAAATGTAAAAGAAAATAGTATGCACACTGACAGGTTTCAATGGTGCTTTAATGTAACCGGGGGGAGAGAGCCAAGTAATAGGATATAGTTATGGCTGGGGGGTGGTGAAGTCTGGTCCATTATTCTGCCTAGGGTCACATTTGACCATAATGTGAGTCTCTTCTTATTGTTCAGAAACTGCACATGACTTTGTAGCCTCATGTGCATGTCCTATTGTTTTGTTTTTTTCTGCATTTTAAACCAGGTATAGGGCCAACCAAGGGACATTGTCTGGTTAAGTAACTTAATCAAAGTCATAGTAGTAAAAATGGGTAGAAAGACTCATGCCCTGTAACCTTGATTAACCTCTTGGCAAACTGTTTCCTAGTAAAGATTTAGACCTCTGCAGTAACTACCAGACTTATCTTCATTTTCTGATAAATCACTGAAGTTTAAAACTCATTATGGTTTATAGCCAGTTAGTAAAGCCAGTTGTTAGAATTTCATAGTTTTATTGTTCGCATGTTCAGAAAATGCATGTTGCTATAAAACCTGTTCTCAACTTTTTAAGTGAATTAATTTCCTCTTGTCACCAATTTTTGTCTCCTATTTATGCCTTGTCCCTCACTAAGTTAGTGTCAGTGCCACAGCAGGTAGCACCTCACCTTTGGTATAGAAGACTGTGGGTTCATGTCCTACACCACATAGATGGATTGCTTACAGTACAGCATAAGGAAGTGATGCACTTCTGAGTGTGCTTTCTTTTATATGAGATGTAGAATGCAGGTTTCATCTGCTTGAGTTGATGGTAGCTCAGGTGAATATAAAAGATAGCATGGCACCTATCAAAAAAGAGTGGGGGAAGTTCCCCAGTGCCCTGGGCAAATTTTCCCTAGTAGTATAAATACCACCATGGGTGTCTCTGAAAAGAAACCATTAGCCTAATACGACTTATCCAGTCAGCAAAGGGAACCACTAGTTTAATGGGACTTATCCAGTCAACAAAGGCTAAATTAAACTTTTTTCTGGTAAATCACCGAGGATTACTGTAAATCAGTAATGTCAGTTGTGTCATAATTTTTATTGCTCAGAGAATGCACATCCACACAACACTTATTGTTCTTTTAGCATTTTCAATGATTGGAATTGTCTAGCACTTGTGTTGTTGAACTGCTTCCAGTAGTCAGACACAGGGCTTGAATCCTCTCACCACCATTTGACTGTTTTGTGACTTTGAGCAAGTCATAATGCTCCCAGGTCACCACTGATGAGGAACGCTTTGTCCATTGGAATTACCTGGTTAACAAGTACATAAAATATTTGTTTCTGTCCCCCATTACTTTTGGTTTTGTCCAGAAGTATACAAGAGAGGTTTAAAAGCTGTTCCTGGTTTTGTTCCTTGTTTGCCCTCTCAACTTCTTAGTTCAAGAATCAAAGGGAATTGCACAAAACTACTTAGCTGTTATGATTTTGACATAAGATGATATGCATTTCTGAGCCATTATTTATGAATTTATTTGTTTCACTTGATCTCAAGCAAATATCTGAGGTGTATGGGTATATGAGTGGTTGTAATTGGTGTGTGTGTGTGTGTGTGTGTGTGTGTGTGTGTGTGTGTGTGTGTGTGTGTGTGTGTGTGTGTGTGTAAGATCAAAGTATTAGCAACGTAGAGGCGAGAATGAAGTAATACGTTGGGGAGAGAGAGGCTAAAGTAGTTGCATGTTGAAACCAAGTGACGGTTCTGGCAAGCAAAGAGAGAGAGTGGGGGGTATCAAAGAACTTGAATGCAGAGTTTAACCCTTGTGAGAGTTTTCTTCCTTGTTAGTAAATGTCACATTTTACCCAGCTGTTTCTCATTGTACAAGACCATGTTAGTGGCCTGAATTTTGAAGATGGAAAGTTGACTGTAGCTGCAGTTTTTTTTTTTTTTTTTTTGCTGGTTGATTTTATGAATGGTATGGTATTCATGATGTTACAAGGCTGCACTTACCTGTATTGTTTGATTGCTTGATGTTGACTGGAGTTTGCGTGAGTGTGTTTCTTGAGTTATTTCTCCCAAGAGTCTCTGATGGTTGAACTGGGTATGTGGAAAAACAAGTATAAAATTAATATTTTAACCATGTTTTGAGCTCCCTCCCTAGCTGCTAGTAAATGTTCCACATTGTTCCCAATTACTCCACATTGAGAGGCAGTATAGTGTTCCATGTTTTAACAAAACAAAGTTGGCTATAGCTGCAGTTTATTTAATTATTTTGCTTGTTGGTATTATGGATACTATGGTAATGTCAAAACAAACTGTCTGAAAATGAAGTCTCAGCTTAATAAAAACTACTATCCATAAATTCTTATCTCAGTCACAACTCTACAAATTCTTAAATTCATCTGCTGATACTTGTTCATTGGCACTTATACTCAGAGTATTACAATATTAAAATCACGCTTCTCAAAAAAAAACGATTCAAATCCTGGAATGAGTTATTCAGACAAGACATTCCATTTTGAGTGCTTCTCATTTTTCTCAAATGTCCCTGATTTTGCTTCGTGTTTCTCCTCTCCCCTTATTCTGTTAAATCAGTCAGTAATACCAGTCATTAGAGTTTTTATTTTTATTATTCAAAATGCATGTCAATGCAAAACATGTTTTATTTACTTTTTAAGTGAATTTAATTAATATTTAGAAATTGTTCCTGATTTTATCACCCACATTATTTTTTTGACTTTTTCAGAATTTTTTGACCAAATAAGGTGAGATGTATGGTGCTGTCCCATCACATCCAAGTCTAAATTATTTATGTTGGTGTTATTTCTGTAAACCAGAAATAGAGCACTAGGCAGTCTATTTTGCTACATTTGCTTGGTGCATTTTCTGTCATTTTTTTAGTGCTGTTTTTCCAAGGAGGCCACTGTTTTCCTTGAGAGGGGTGTAAAACTAATGATTTTATTTGCAGTCTGAGTGGCTCAACCTGAAGCTTGCTCATATTTAGTTCAGAAGGCTGTGGGTTCTACTCCATGTCTTGTATTTAGATTATTTTTTTTCAGTACTGACATTGCAGTGGAGCATAAAGGGGATTCTGCACTCCTGGGTGTGCCATCTTTGTTGGTAGCTCGGGTAGACATAAAAGATCCTACAGTACTTATCAAAAAAGAGTAGGGGTCCTTTATTTACATCTTATTTATATGGTACCTTATATAAATAAGTTATTTACAATATTTACATATTTATCTGTACATATTTACAAAGTTAAGTAATTGTGCATGTTTCTATATGTACATAAGGATTATTCATTTTTCTTCATATCTGTACATTCTTATTTGTCATACTCCCAACTTTGTTCTATAACCATTTAATCTTTTTGAATATTGTTGTCGGTAACTTTTCCTTTAAACATGATTTCATTCATTCTGTCATTCCATATTACATAAAACATTTTTTACCTGTTCTTTTTAATTCTTTACTTATCTTCTTGTATCTGTATTAAATCAAATCCATATTTATATAATTTCTGTGTGAAACATTCAATATAATTTCCAATGCATAATTTGTCCCACAATTTAACTCTTAACAACCCCCCCCAAAAAAAGTTTAGTGTTTTATTCAGCATAGTATAAAGACATTTTCACTAATCTTTTTATATGGCTTATTACTTTTTACCAGTAATATTTCTATTCCTAATCTCTATAAGAAATCTTGAGATTCCATTTTTTACTCAGCTGTTCATTTTTAAGTTTCTTTTATCTTTTCCTGTGATGGATTCTTCCGTGGAGTAATACAATAATATTCTCATGTTTTATACCATGTATTTCAGTTATCTTCTGT
The DNA here is from genome assembly GCF_019279795.1 of Protopterus annectens. Classification (NCBI taxonomy): domain Eukaryota; kingdom Metazoa; phylum Chordata; order Ceratodontiformes; family Protopteridae; genus Protopterus; species Protopterus annectens. Next base: position 1,730,063,613 of record NC_056735.1, on the reverse strand, counting down.
TTTATTTCATCAGTCTTTATTTATTTTTATTTTTTTATTACTTATTTTTTAATATTCTTCGTACTTAAATTTAAACACTTTTGAAAATTTCTATTTTTTTATCATTTATTTATTTCAATATTTTGTACAGATTCAGACACTGCATAAACCACTGGGCTTAACAAATGTAATCTTCCTTCCTTCTTTCTATCCATATAGAATACTCCCTTTTTAACTGGGTTTAAACTAGACCCAAAACAAATTAAACATTTCTCTACCAAATGTTTTTCATGCATTATTGGAATTATAATCACACTTGTTAGATAAGCAGTTTTACCCATCAATACTGAATTTATCAAATTCACTTTTTTCTTGTATGCCAATCTGTTTTCCATAAACACATTTCTTTTAATTCTGTCAATAAGGTTTTCCAAAGTTTATACCCAACACAATAAAATATTTTTTGTAAATTGAATATCCCTATTTGTCTCGCTCATTCATTTGATTTTATCTTTGACGTCAAGCCCATTCCTTTCAATCCACTACACAAAATATTGCTTCTCTCATCCCTGTACTAATTCTTGTGGTTATGATTATATTTTGTGCATATGCTATTAATACTGTTATTACAACATCTTTTTGCATAATATAGTTCATATTGTTCATTATTGTATTAACTTCTCTAACTACCACATTCATGACTAAAGCAAATAACATGCTACTCAGGCTATCCTTGTCTCATCCATCCATTTGCTAAAACCTTTATTTTGCCAAATCTGTAAGCTGACATAAAACTTTCTTAAGTTTACTACTGAAATTATATCCTTTCATTATATCCTATAATATTTCACATTCATTTGCGTCAAATGCCTTTATTAACATCTCCTACCACAAGTTTTTAATTCTCCTTTCTTTCTAAAATATCTACCATTTTTTCTTCTTAGTAATTATTGACATACTTTTCCTTTTATACCATATGAACTTTTTGCCATAATGTATTCCATTTTGTTTTCAAGTCTTTTTTTTTTGTATTGTTTGCAAAACTATGTTGTAATTTGTGTTATTTAACATTATCTTTTTCGTCTTTCTTTCATGTAAACTTTTGTACCCCACCGCATAATTTTTATGTTGAAAACCATCATTTTAACTGTTCATTTAAGACTTGTAACAAATATTTTTTTTTTGCCGTTCCTCTAGATTTTATTTATTTCAAACTCAAGTCCATCAAGACACTCTATTTAAATGTTTGGATGAATTGGATAGATTCAATAAAGTATTTGTTTTCAATTTCCTTATTTGTTCTGATTTTTTTTTAATCTTCGTGTTTTACTGTGTTCTGTCCTTGCTGTTTTAAACATTTCTTCTGTATGCTTTATTGCAGTATCCATTAATTTGAAACTACTACTTTCTCTGTTTGTCCTTCATTTCTGTCATCATGCTACTGTTTTACTGTCTGACATAAGTAGACTGATGCATCTCCTTTTTTACCTTGTAGTAAATTAAATACCTTTGTTAATTTCCTCATATTTTCTTTTATATAGTTCTTATTCTTTCTTGTTTCTTTCTATTTTTTTAAATATATCTTCATATATTTTAGTATATCCTTGTTTTCCTATATTTCTTGTCTCATGTTTGCCATTGTAAAAACATTTTATACTTTTTTAAAAATAATCCACGGTACTTGCGTATTATCGCAACCAGACTTTTGCTGTTGTGAAAAGTTTATAACTATCTTGAAATATTGTTATTAATGCTGGAGAAATGTAGTCTAATGTGTGTCCTTATACCACAACTTTGTCTTTTCTCTAGTGATGCCAATAAAATTTAAAAAAAACATACTGATCGTCTTTCTTTCTGCACTTCACTGGTAGCATTTCTCTTCTTTCAAGTCAGTCTGCTGCGCGGTTCATTCTCAGGTCAGCAAATGTTGTGAAAAACTGTAATATGCAATTGTTTCAAGATTTCCGAATTATTCCCCAAATTAATGAATGCGGTTCAGGGCATTCAGTGATATTATATGTAAGTAATGTTTTTTTTTTTTTTTTTTTTTTATTCTGTATCAGTCAAATGACACTCCAGCAGGAACTGGCTTCATATCGCATTCCCAGCCGCCACTGTGCTAGGAACAGGACATGCACACATACTCATGCACAGACAGTTGCGAGTATAGCCTAGACAGTGTGTGAAGTTCTATAGTGCCTTGGCCATATTTCCTCTTGTGTCTCCCCTGAAAAGAAGTCATTGGCCTAGTGGGACTAACTCAGTCAACAAAAAGTATAAATAAATTAAATAATGGTCCATACCGTATCTCAGTTATCTCATTATATCTTTGTACTGTGATTGTTTTTGTGCATCAGAATCATTAGGTGGTTATTGTATCAAAATGGCCCTGACTCTGTAAAGCGATCTTAGAGTTTTTTTTCCCAGAATCTCCTTTTGTGAGACATTCTAGACGTAATGTAACTGATGTTTGTTTTAATTTCCATATAAATAGTATGGCATGTGCAGCTTTTGGAACCTATATTCATATTCACTTTTTTGCTCAAAACTCTGAATTGTGTTCTCAGAGCAGCTCTTTCCTGTTTAACAGTAGTTAGAAATGCTCAGGAAAATAACCTAGGTGAACTTTATTTTTTTAAGATTTCCAATTTTTAGTCTTAGTGCTGACAGCCCCTCTCCCATATTCTTCTTGAGGTGGCAAAACTATCATTGTGATCCAGCAGCTGTCAACTGACAGCTGTATTTCAAAGAACTTTTATCAGGCATATTAACTACTTTTCTGTTCATGTCTGAAGATATGTTTTATGTTGAATGTTGGCAAAATGTGTTGTATTTGTTTTAAAAATATTCCTTAGTATGCAGTGCAGAACAAAAATAAGTCACCTTTCTGTTGTTGAGTTTTGGTTAATATTTTTTTTTCTTTTTCTGTTTAACAGTTTCTTTGCATATGGCATTTTCTCACTTCTGCTGTATTGGTAGCGGCATCCTTGACTTGTTACACTACAAGCATGCTCACACTTCATCCAAAGCATAATCCTTGAGCTTTTCTGTGTTGTGAACATTGCCAACATTTAAGATTGACATTCATTTATCTTTTGTAGGACAACAATCATTAATTTTTAGCAGTGGGTTATGGGAGGGTTGTTGCCATATATCATTTGTTCTATACTTTATATGTTTTTTCTTTTTTTACATGCCCCACCAGCTCCTGTTGTGCTCCTGTTGTGTCTTGGCAAGAAAAGGAACCTGTAGCCATCACAGTAGTGACCCACAAATAGAACCTATAGAACTTTAAATTACCCTAAATGTGACAAATTGTTGGCTCATATCCTGCTGTAGGCTACCTTCCATGTCTCTGGAGGACCATTAAAGATTTCTAAATGTGCTTAGCGAACTACCCATAAAAAAAAAAAAAACACCTTTTTGGGCAGTGATTTCAGCTAGCCATTGATTAACTGTAACATATGTACCATAAAAGGTGGGGTACAACCAGAGATTCGTAGACTTGGTAACTCCATTATACAAATAGTTAAGCCCACTGGGGGTCAAAGGAAAGTATATCTCACCTTCATTAACACACCTACTTGATTACTCTTGTGGTATCCTTATGTCAGGTCAAATGTGATCATAAATCAAAAATCTCTTTCAAGGCTTATAATCTATTTACAGTGAGCACTTCCAAATTCAGGGACTTTAAAGGATAATCCTATTAAAATAATATGATGAGCTCTTAAAATTCAGATGCTCTATTTCCAGCCCTTCATGTAGTCTGTTTCAACTTTTGCTCATGCATTTTTTAAATTTTATTCCCTTATAATAAACAGCATAAACAAAGTTGTTCCAGTCCACACAAAATGTGTTGGTGACATAAAAATAAACACCCTTGACAGAATGCAAGCATCACTAAACTCTATAATAAAAGAACATTAAAGCTGTTTAAGGACTTCAATCAAAATATGTCCATATTGATGACTGTCAAAGATCAGCAAAAGTATGACCGTTACTATAAGGATGATAAAAGCAGAATGCAACATTCGTATCCAAAGCCAAGGATAATCATAAATCCTCATTTAACTGTGTCGCTTGATTAATAAATAACACACAGCAAAGCTATGAAATAATTTATGATGATATTACCCACTCTGACCCTAAAGATATTGCTAATTTGCATACATATAAATTAAAGCTAACTTCACAGCAGAAATGGTCATTGAAGTTCCACAAACTCGAGTCCCGTCAATCCCCCCCTAAGATTATAATGAACCATGTCCTAATTGCACTTTCTAAAACAAAAAATAACACTTGTGTGGGTCACACTAAACATGATTGCTTCATCTGCAGTGCTAAACATACAATCTCTGAAGCCCTGCTTAAACTGACCAGCTTAAGCATAGAGATGTGTTCCTGACGTATGTCATTCCACCTCAGGCCTGGGAACAGTAGACTCAGCGTAACAAGTCTAATTTGCAAGGCCATTGAGCATACTATATCTAAACTTGAGCTTCAGTATAAAAAGGTTTTACTGCTCTAAACCCTTAACAGTATTTTTTTTCAAAGATAGATCTTAGCTACTTAATTTAGCAAACTTGTTTGAGAAGATCACTGAAGCTGGTGACTGTGCAGTTCATGTAGCATACCTAGGACTAACCAAGGAGTTACAAAAAATGTACATTTGTGTACATCTCTCTCTGCTGGCATCTGGTTCTGATGCCCATATTTTAATAGAGGATGAGGCTAGTAATCCTTTGACCAAGTATGACAGAATGTCCATTGCTCAAAAGTAGATGTCACTGGGGCCTGCCCATGACTAGCTGACTCAAAAGTAGCTATTGCTACCACAAGCAGTGTCAAGGCATCCAAGCCTTTGACTACCACCATCTTGCTTCAGCTTGAGTTAGGCAGGCCCTCTTTCATGCCCCTTCACAAGACCTGATGAGGCTGACCAAAGACTTTGAGGACCCTGCAGCCATCATCAGAGCAGCTGTCAATGATGGGTCCTTATCTTGAAAAGAAAACGGTGTTCCACCTTGGAGTTTTCTGACTCCAAGACAGATGATCTGCCTGTGTTGATGAGGAGTCCTTACAACTTTCCCTTGTGTTAGACACTGAGAACACCTTCCTCCCTGCATCCTACAAATGGAAGTCTGAGGATTACTGTGCCTAGAAAAGATATAGGGAACTTCTGGGTTTACCAGAGCCAAACCCCTTAGCTGTTCCATTATTGACTGAAGCTTTAAAGAATGCATTCATTATTGCATATTTGGAGAGAGACTGCCTAGCCCTGCATCTATGAAGCCTGATCATTTTTACAGGGTTGTCCATTCCTTTACAGCAACAGGGGTCTTTAACTTAAAAGACCACAGGGGCTGTATGATGAATTGAGCACTCATCTGAGGGCCTCCCTCTCCAAACGAAAAAGGTTTTAACCAGTCAACTAAGAATGTACTGTAGTAGCTTCCCAGACGGCCTGTGAATCAAAGGGATCTGGTACACAACTCTTGTTTCATAGGTAGGTACTAGGTTATCGGCCCAAAGGCCTAAGTAAGCCTAGCCAACAAGGTTCCCTGGCTTACGCCACCCAAGAAAGTTAATTTCCTGTGCCCCTGTCGAGCACAGCCACAGAAGTGATCCCCGAGGTGCATTTCCTATTTCCCATCCACTCATCAAGATTTTTCTTGAAGAATGCTAATGAGGAACTTTGCTTGACATAGATGGGTAGCTTTTTCCAGAGTATAGGAAGTCTCTGGGTCAGGTATCTATCCCTCCAGCATGTCCTGTTTATTGTGGTGACAAGGTTTAGGTCCCTAGAGCATATGTAGCTCTGAGGGATTGGGATTTCTTTAGGTGTAGCATGTCCAAAAGCTCCGGGTTTAAAATAGCTTTACATGTTAGGCAGCAATCACCTCGGAGTAGGCAATATGATACAGAGTAAAGCTGGAGTTTTTTGAGATGGTCAGTGTAGGGCATCTGTTTGAGGCCAGTAACCCTCTTTGTGAGGTACTTCTGTGGCCTTTCCAGCTGCTGCAAATGTCTTGTGAGGTACATTCCAAAGGGGCGTTGTACTCTATAATGGGTCTAATGAGTGCCGAGTAGAGGGGAACAGTGACCTCCTTTTTTTTCCTGGATGAGAACCCCTTTGTGATGAGATGTGCCACATAGAAGGATTTCCTAACTAGTGTGGCGATGTGATTATCAAAGGAGAGACTACTTGTCCACCTGGCTCCCAAGGTCTCTTGTCACACATTCAGCATTAAGTAGACTGCTGTTTATGTGGTAGTTCATCGGTAAAGAGTTTTGGGGTTGGGGTATCCATGTCAGACAGATTATGCCAGTAATTTTAGCCATAAAAGCCTTCAAACATGTATTTAGCATCCAGGGATTCTGCGTATCCCATCAACAAGCTTAGGGATTTCATTCATACCTCTTCTAAAGGCTTACCATGGAGGCATGTTACTTATCCCTGGAGACAGACATGATCCCCATGGCATCTTGCATCTCCTCTCAGGATAACATTCTGGCACATCAGTTGAGCTCAGAGATGATGTGTACCAGAAACCAACTATTTTGCTTCTGCAGAAAGCAGTGCAGAACATCATGCAATAACATGACCACAAGGGCATGGGCAATAGATGCCTTCTCACAATAGGACAATTCTTTTCTCTATACCTCCTGTCCTCAGGGTAATACAGAAAGTAAAGGAAAATGGGCCAAAACAGCTACTTTTGTAGTTCCCCTTTGGCTAATTAGCATTGCTTTCTCTTTTCTATCAAGTGTGGTAATTACAGAAACTGCTCCACTATCTGTTTCTCAAATTTATGTCCAAAAAGTGGAAGTCACTTGTACGCCCACAACCCGAAGACCCCCCAAGGCTGACTGCTTGAATCATCTAGCTGTTATTCTATTTAGGCACCTGTTTTCTGAGGACGTACTTTCTATCTTAATGGATACTAGAAAACGAAATGAAAGGAAATTATTCCATTCAAATTGTTAAAGATTCTTTTTTGGTGCCAGAGAGAGCTAAGAGACCGTCTGGACCTTAATCATACTTGAGTGTCCTGTATCCTCAAGTACCTGTCAGACCTTTACAAATCAGCATTGTCTTGCACCTAAGTGAAGGTACATACGTCTGCAGTCTCAACTTGTGTGTACCTTTCTATCTCCTTTTATTCCCTTTTACCAGTAAGGCAGATTCACAAAGGGGTGTCTTGCACATGAAGCAAACTAAGAGGGTAGTTTCCCCCTTCGTGGAAAGGTAATTTTACCTCTTTTTTGAAACATCTGCTCGTCAACTTTTCAAATACTTGACCTGGAAAACTTCTTTGTTGGTGGCCATTGTGTCTGCCGGAAGAAGATCAGAACTGCAGGCCCCCACATGTAAACAACCCTTGCTCATCTTCCACAGTGGCAGGATAACTGCCTGCACCAAACTCAGCTTTGACCAAACCAAGATTTCTGTAAATCATGCCATTTACTTGCTGGTGTTTTATTCTACCCCACAGAACAAGGGTGATAGGATCTTGCATGTACTTTGATATGCATATATTACTGAGATTTTACCTCAAAACACTAAAAGTTAACCTTTTTTATGGTGCTAAATCTTTACTAGACCAGTAATTCTTTTTTATATTCTGCATTGCAGAGTTTAAATCACTTTTATAAATGGTTCTAAGTTGCCCAACTATATATGTTTTCTAGCATTTTGTAAGCTCTGGGTAGAGTAGATTTATTGCTCAGTTGATTACTTTCATGATCAGAAGTGATTACAAGTTCCAGTTGTGTTTAGAATCATGGAGTTGCACTAATCATGTTAAATCTGTATGAAGAGAAATGACGGAGGGATGCAAGAGTTCTGACATACTGTTTGTTGGATTTTTCTGACTTGTCTTGCATCCCTCCATCTGTCTTGTTCATACTGGTGGTTCTGATTTTTCTTTAACCACAAAGTGCACCTAAACAGAATTGAAAAGTATTTTTCCTGAAACTCTGGCGATTCTGGTCCCAGGAAAGACCGTACAGATGCATTTAGACCCTTTATGCATTATCTTGTCTTTTAAATTAGTTACAGTGGATATAAAAAGTATACACACCCCTGTTAAAATCCCAGGTTTTTGAGAGACCACAATAAATAATTTCAAAACTTTTCTCACCTTTAATGTGACCTATAACTTGTAAAATTCAATTGAAAAACAAATCTGTTAGGGGGAAAATATAAAAAATAAAACGCACAATAAGCTGGTTGCATAAGTGTGTACGCCCTTAAACTAATACTTTTTGTTGAAGCATCTTTTGATTTAATTACAGCATTAACCCCATAAAGAATCGTTAAATAAACAAATACTCCTATCCTGATCACCAATACTACTGCAGTGTAATGGCAACTGTATGGTGCAAGAATGATCTAATCTGAACTCTTGGTTAAATAAACTGCCATTTCTTGGACCAGTGAGTTCTCTACCTGCCTTCTTTCTAAGCTGCCCTGCACATGTCTCCTGTTTGAAATAAGACTATGTATATAGTGTTCCAGGCTAGAAACTAGACTGGAATTTAGTAAGATTTGCCTTCTTGTTCCTTTTTTTTTTTTTTTTGTATGCCAATACATAGATTGCCGTAAAAAAAAAAAAAAAAAAAAAAAAAAAATTAAAGCTACTCCAGCCAGTATTCAAACTGGTTACTTTGATCAGAATAAAAAGGCAAGTTTCAATGCACAGATGCGATTTTGGTTCGACAGCTGATTAGGTCAGTGAATGCTATATTGTTGAATAACTCTTTTTAGTATCATAAATAAGAAAGAAAACAAACTTCAGTGGGGAAAAAATCTGCAATATTTTAACTAAACCTCCCAGGAAATTGGAAGTTGGATCACTTGCTTGGTTTTAAAATTGGTGTATGTGCTTTTTGGCTATGGATTGGAGTTATGAATGTCATTTTGTGGCGTAGTGGAATTTCACTGTTCCATGCAGGCAGTCGCATGGACCAGGATGAGTGGACTTCGAGTCAGAGAACATGCTTAGTTGTAACCCAGATCAGATGTGTGAATCTCAGTATTGCAAACTGTGTTACTTTGAAGTTTTATATTTCATTTTTTTTCAATTCAAACAAAAGCAGCAAATTCTGAAATGTGCTTTTACTCCTATAAAGTTTTTTGTGGGGAGAGGGAGTCTTCTTGTACCCCTGTTTGTATATTCACAATTTGTGATATCTGTACCTTGTAGTAAATGAGAGTACTCTGAGATACCTGAATTTTGGGCATAATAAATTCCCCTTATGCAGATGTTCTTCATTCCACATTGCTGCAGTCCTAACCATTGGGTAGTCCGCTGTCCAGTCGGCCCGAATACCAAAGTATATGGCTGACGTCGGTCAAGGCGCATTAGACTGATGTCAGGACGTCAGGGTACTAATGCGCATGACCGACGTCATATCCTCAGTCTTTTTTGCCGCATGGTCCGATGCAGAAGCAGTTTTGCGAGTGCAGGTTGGCGTTCTGAAAAATTTCCGAAGTCGGAGTTTCAGACCGAATCAAAGTTGGCTAAGTACCCGTTGGGAACATTTTGTTTTTCTTGCCTCAGTATTTAACCGGATGTCAGAAAAAGTGAATAACTGTATTTCTTGTGGGAAGCAGATACCTCATAGGGATTACCATACTTTGTGTATACCTTGTTTAGGGCCTGAGCACGACGTTGTTGGTTGCCGCTCTTGTGCTAGATTTAACAAACGCACAATTAAGAGAAGGTTAGACTGTGCCAGGTTAGTGTTTGGGAAGCGTTGTAATTATAAAATGCCGCCGGATGCTCCGGCCGCTTCGTCCAAAAAGCGCAAAGACAAAACAGCAAAGCCTAGGGTTGATGAACCGGCAGTCCCGGACGCCGGTTCTTTAGAAGGCTCAGTGGAGCCAGAGGTTTTGCCAGGAGTTTCTTTGGAGTCTCAGGCAGAGACTTTACTGTTACAGGATGTGCCCTCTCAGGAGGTAGGCCCGGCTGAGGGCGCTTCTCAGGTAACTGTTCTTCCCTCTCTTCCCAAGGTAGTTACAGCCTCTCCTTCTGTTTCCTAAGCTTCTGTGAGAGGTTGCCCAAGTTTAGCTTCAGTGGGGACTACACCTAGCACTTCAGGTTCTGTGCCTAAGAAACATATGCTTAAAATGGCAGAAGATTTAATTACTATGATTAGAGGCTCTATGCCCCCTCCTGATAAGAGGCCTAGGGTGGAACCTGAGTTTGAGAGTTTTGAACAGTGTTCAGAGGCTTCTGAGTCTTCATGGAAGACTTGCAGGAGTATCCTCCTTATTCTGATTCTGATGTGGATGATTCCACTCCTACAGCTTCTCCTCCTGAGGATTTCTCATTTTCAGAGACTCTGCATTCCATGAGGGAGCACTTTAAATGGGAAGGCCAAGATTACTCTGATTCCAGGAAAAGGCTTAGGGAATTCTTATTTTTACCCCAGCATAGGCCCTTAGCTATACCTCCTGTGTTGAATGTGGTGGAAGATGTTTTTGCAGAGGCTTCCTGAACCCTGATTCTTTGCCTCCTGCCCCTGTTAAACCTGATAGGTACTATAGGGTGCCTGAAGCTCATAAGTATCTGTTTAAGAGTCCTAGGGCAGACCCGGAAACTATTTCTCAGGGGCCTAAAGGTGTTAAGGCCTCTGTTGTTAAAAATCCTGTTCCCACTGATAAAGAGGCAAGGGCTTTGGATAGGTGGGGAAAGAAAGTGTATACTTCTTCCACTTTAGCCATGAGAGCGTTGAATTGTCAGTTTCACATGCTAAAATATCAAAATTATCTCCTTTCACAATTGAAATCTAAGGTGGATGCTTTGGCGGAAGGTATAGAGTGTAAAGAGTTGCTGGATTTAGTTCATGTGTCTGAACAAGTGGGTAAGCATTCTTTGCAATGTGGTTTTGATGCTGTGCAGGCCTCCTCGAGGGTGGCTGCCACTAGTTCTGTTCTTCGCAGGCATGCCTGGTTGAGGGATCAGAATTTAGCAGAGCATGTTAAGACTAGGATTTTGGATGCTCCTTTACAGTCTGATGTGTTATTTGGTTCGCCTGTGGAAGCAGTTTTAAAGAAAATGGAGGACAAAGCTAAGTCTATGCAAACTGTTAAAGATTTTTGCAGGTGCAGCCACCGAAGTTTAGTAGAAATTGGCCTACTAAGGGATGGACATATCCTGCTTATGATTCTCAGTCTAGGGGTAGGTCTAGACGTGGTAGGGGCAGAGCTCAAGGTTCTTTTAGGCCTAGAACAGGGGTTCACCTGCTCAGACTTCTGGTGAGGGCAGGGGTCAGTCCTTTCGTAAACAGACCCAATGACCTGCCTTTTCAGCTGCCAGTAGATTCTCGTCTGGCAGCTCCTTTGGGAGGAAGACTGTCTCTTTTCAAAGAAAATTGGGATTTAATCACTCAAGACAGATGGGTGTTGGATATCATTCACCACGGTTACAGGTTTTATTTCCATACATTGCCCCCTTTCAAAGGCATGCCAGACGTTCCCCCTCCACAAAGGAAGGAGGCTCACAAGCAAATTTCTCTGTTACTCCAAATAGGGGCCATTCAGCCAGTCCCTGTACCAGAAAGGGGCCTAGGATTTTACTCTCGCCTGTTCCTAGTACCAAAGAAGGGGAACACGTGGAGACCAATTTTGGATTTATCTATCCTCAACACTTATCTGGACATTCCCAAGTTCAAGATGTTGACGTTACAACAGCTTTTACCTCTGCTGGGCAAAGATCATTGGATGGTAACTTTAGATCTCAAGGAAGCTTACCTTCATGTGCCTATAAGACTAAGTTGCAGGAAGTATCTGCGTTTTCGAGCTGGAAATTCTCATTATCAGTTCTCTGCGTTGCCCTTTGGCTTATCTACTGCCCAGAGTATTCACAAAGGTTCTGGCTCCAGTGATAGCTTACTTCAGGCTAAAAGGAATTCAAATCTATCCTTACTTGGACGACTGCCTGATTCTGGCTCAAGAAAAGGAAGACCTTCTACAGCATCTGGAATATGTCATAGCAGTGCTAAGATGCCTAGGGTATTCTGTGAACGAAATAAAGTCCAGTCTAGTACCCTCTCAAGACATGTGCTTTCTGGGTGTGAGACTGAATACAGCAGCCCAGATGGCCTTTTTAACCCCGGACAAGCAACAGAATCTTTCCAGTTACTTCCATCAACTATCTCTTCAGTCCGGGCTGACTGCAAGGACAGTCCTTCAAGCCTTAGGGTTCATGGCATCTTGTATTCTGGTGCTTCCCAATGCCAAACTGCATATGAGGAAGCTGCAATGGTATCTCAAAAATGTGTGGACACAGCACTGCCAGGATTTGGACACTGTCATTCAAATAATACCTTGCATTCAAAAAGAATTTTTGTGGTGGGCTCAGGAATGTCACCTAAACAAGGGACTCTCTGTGACCCGGCCAGAGGCGAGTCAGATTTTAACGACAGATGCCTCGGACATTGCTTGGGGAGCTCATCTAAATGGAAAGTGGATACAAGACAAGTGGCCTGCCAGACTACAGCATCTACATATCAACATGAAAGAGATGTTAGCAGTCCAGTTTGCATTAATGGCTTTCAAGGAGTTACTTCTTCCTGGGCAGGTGTTGATTCTAACAGACAACACAACTGTCATGTGGTACATCAACAAACAAGCGGGAACACATTCTTATCCTCTATGCAGGCAAGCAATGATTTTATGGGAGACTGCGCTCAGCTTGCAACTAACTCTTCAGGCAAGGTTTCTGCCGGGAGCACAGAACTCCTTAGCAGATGTGTTAAGCAGGCAAATCATGGATCCCCACGAGTGGAAACTGGATCTTCATGTATTTCAGAAATTGACAGTGTCGTGGGGAACTCCAGACATAGATCTGTTCGCTTCTCCACTGAACCACCAGCTGCCAAAGTTTTGCACAAAGGGGTTTCATCATACAGCTTGGAAAGTGGATGCTCTTTCTTTCAGTTGGAAAAATCTTCATGTGTATGCCTTTCCACCTCTGCCTCTTCTCCCAAAGGTGCTCCTAAAGGTCAGACAAGACAAGCCAAGGATGATTTTAATAGCTCCAGATTGGCCTCGGCAACACTGGTACCCACTACTAAGGAGTCTGGTAAGGAAGCCTCCATGGCCTTTACCTTTGATTCCACACCTGTTATCTCAGAAGGACGGTCACCTGCTCAATGTCAAGCTTCACTCTCTTCATCTAACAGCATGGCATATTCTGTTTTGAAACACAGCAGGTCTCAACTTCCTCAACAAGTTTTAAATGTGATTATGGAAGCCAGACGACCTAGTACAAGGAAAGTGTACAGAAAAATGGAAGAGATTTTTATTTTGGAGTGCAGCAAAGAATTTGGAGATTTCTGAGCCTAATTTGAGTGTGGCTCTTCAATATCTTACTGAGTTATTGGACAAAGGTTTGTCCTTCTCTTCCATTAAGATTCATGCTGCAGCAATTTCAGCTCACTATGATTGTGACCCTCCATTGTTTTCGCATCCTTTGTTCAAGCAGTTTCTTAGAGGGGCAAAGAATATAAGACCCCCACGTAGAGCTCCTACTCCTGCTTGGGATCTCAATTTTGTGTTGGAAAAACTTACTCTACAACCTTTTGAGCCTGCGGCTACTGCTGAATTGAAATACTTGTCATGGAAGACTGCTTTTTTGTTGGCTATTACTTCTGCAAGAAGGGTTTCTGAGTTGCAGGCCCTTATGGCAGTAGAGCCCTTTTTGATTTTCCATAAGGATAGGGTATCATTACGTACTAATCCTTCCTTTATGCCTAAGGTGGTTTCTAGTGTGGCTTTAAACCAAACTATTCATTTGCCTACTTTCTATGCAGATCCCCAAAATAAGGGAGAAAAGATTTTGCACTCTTTGGATGTACATAGGCAGTTACGTTATTATTTAAGCAGGACTAAGGATTTCAGGCAGTCTCAGCAGTTGTTTGTTTCTTTTGCTTTGAGTTCTCAGGGCAAGCCTGTGTCTAAGCAAACTATTTCTAAGTGGATTGGGTTTTGCATTTCATTTTGTTATTCCCATCATGGCAAGGAGATTCCAGCTGGGATTAGGCCTCATTCCACTAGGGCTACTGCCACTTCTACAGCATTTCTAAGGGGGGTGGCAACTAAGGATATTTTGGAGGCAGCTACTTGGAGTTCAGTACATACTTTCTCTAAGCATTACCACCTTCCTCTCTACTCTAAATCTAGGGCTGGTTTTGCCACAGCTATTTTGCAAGGCATGTTGACAGCTCCTGCTTCCTTATGATTTGCCAGCCTCCCTTACCTCTGCTTTGGGATTCTACCCAATGGTTAGGACTGCAGCAATGTGGAATGAAGAACATAGTACAGTTTTGTACCTACCATAAATGTAGATGTTCGAGGATCCACATTGCTGCAGTCCAATTTACCCTCCCTCCTTCCCTCTGTGTTTAGGGGTGGTGGTGTGGGTTAGGCTATATTCTTGTAAATTTGTATATATTGTATATATGTTTGGTGCAGGGTTTTTTTGGTGTTTTTGGTTTAGGCCTTGTCTTTTTAGGGTCTTCTGACATCTGGGGCAAGAAAAGACTGAGGATATGACGTCGGTCATGCGCATTAGTACCCTGACGTCCTGACATCAGTCTAATGCGCCTTGACCGACGTCAGCCATATACTTTGGTATTCGGGCCGACTGGACAGCGGACTACCCAATGGTTAGGACTGCAGCAATGTGGATCCTCGAACATCTACATTTATGGTAGGTACAAAACTGTACTTTTTGTACTTTCTGCTGTTCTGGGATTTGGGTATAGTTCATCAAATTTCAGCAGATGCCCATTAGGTCTCAGGCAGCAAGATGGAGGGTATTCATTGCAGTGTTGCATGCTACCCCGCATTTGGACCATTGAAATGTACTTCTTGACAATGTCATTATGCACCAAATAATTACTAAATTACAGGTCTCCTTTCCTTGGATATGTCATTTAGAGTAGGCTTTGATCAGCAAGGATTGTATTGTAATTCTCCAAGTGCATAATTTCTGCTGTCTTTGTTGCAGCTCTTTTCTTATTTGTCACTCATTTCTGTTGAGATGTGGTTGTATTATCTCCACCCAGATGTTAATTTCCTGCTACCTTTCTTTAACTTAGTTCAACAGGCTGCCTGTTCTCACCTTTCTTGTATGTTTGATGTGAGTACATTTTTCTCCCTTCTCTTATGACCCTGCCTCACTCCCCAGCTGTAGCAAACTAACAGCTGTCCAGACTCGGGGTGTTTTACATGACAGGGGCTCCCCTGACAGTACAAGTATGAGTAATGGCAGATTTCTAGTAAATGAAGTAAAGTCTGAGGCTGTAAGCATGTGAACCAGTAGGACAGAGGGAGTGAGAAAAAACACTTGACTAAAATATTTGTAAACTTGTAAAACATGCAGTGCATTTTGACAGTCCTTCCATTTAGAAGTTAAGCATATCTAGGAATAAAGCCACAGTTTGATACATATGCAGCTCCAATGCGTGCACACGGACACACACGGATACGCCACAGTTTGATACATATGCAGCTCCAATGCGTGCACACTGACACACACACACGGACACACACGGACACAGTTTTGTCAGGGAAAAGTTAAGTAAAAAAATGGTGTGTGTGAGTTTTTGTTCACCATGTAGAATATTTCATTGTTAATGATTTGTAAATTTTCTCCATTGCATCTCCAACGGCAGGACAGATCCAAATTTTAGATGTTGAAAATGTGACATGTAAAGCAAGTCTAAAACTCGGCAAAGAGATGATACGCAAGTAGTTGGTTTTTAGGCAACTTTAGATATTTTTGGATTTGGATCATACTTACCCAGATAGTTTGTGCGTCTTCCCCTAACTTACCAGTGCATTGTAAATTCATGAGGCCTGACACTTCCCTGATATTTTGAGCAAAATCATGGTGTTGAGCATGCTACCACTGCGTTTTAGCATTTTTGGTTGTGTTTGCAGAGAGTGATTTTATGGTAATACCTTTTAGCTTTGTCCCTAAAGACTGAATTTTGTGCCTCTTCTTTGAAAAGGCATCCTCCTTGTAGTAAGGAATATAGAACTGTCTTTGCTCTGTTGTGCTCTCCATCCCTCACTATGTGCTTCATATCATCTCTGCAGTATTTTCTGGTGTTTGTGGCAGCTGAGTGTATTGCTGTTCATTATGTCAAAATTCCACACGTCAAGCCAGCCCAAAGGTAACCCCAACAGAGAAAAGAACTTTGAAAGGAACAAATATAACCCCATGTAGAATGGAAGGATGCGGGTCTTCTATTATTAAAAACTGACATAGGGACAAACACTACCTGCAAAATTGATTTTATGGAAATTTCAGAGTGTTATATTTTTCACGTGCGCAGCTACATAAGTAACAATAAAACCAATTACACTTTAACACACACTGTTTATGTTGGGTTCAAAATCTGTACTCACCTTAGTCTGTGGATACTGCATACCTGTTACAACTGCATGGTGGGTAACACTCACTGAGCATTACTTCCTGTCATGGGAAGGAAGAAATTCTTTAACCTTAATATATAGTGCACAGTGTAAAATGAATGCAGGAATTTAAAGATGCATTATCATCTCTACCTTTAGGCCTTCTTGTCGGGTACATTCTGAATGTAATGTCACTTGTTATAATGCACAGCATAGGGTTATGAGGTCTTTCTTATTTTCTCAGCTTATCTCCAACTTTTTCACAGATTTCACATGGTATGCTTTTGTGCTTTACTGCTAATATTTTTCACTGTTTTATCGGCACTGATGAGTTTCTGTTAAATGTGTTAAAATGGGAATTGAAATTGCTACAACATGCAGTTACCTTCTTCAGAAAAAAAAAAAGATTCCATCAAGGGCAATTTCTGACGATGGTATTAAAAAAATAATTAATGTTCTCTTCTTGATCATAGGCTGTTATTACTAGTTAGCCAAAGGAATGGTTCTTTGATTGCTGTCCCCTGCAGTCTTGCCCCCCTTGCCTACAACCCTTAGTTTAGGTTTATTCTTTTCTTTTTTTTTTTAACTATTCGAAGTTTTATAACTTCGACCATGTGGTGTCGATCGTATGGTATTCGAAGTTATAAAACTTTGTTCATATGAAATAGACCCACTTCAGAGCTGTTGGACTAATGAAAGGCCCCAGTACTTATTGTGCCCCATAGAAATACCACATGAGAGTTCTTCAGCAAACCAACCACATTAGAGTTTTTGAGCAGGCCAGAGTTCATTGGTGTGATGACCCACCAGTGGACCAGTAATCAAGGAGCCTCAATCCTCACCACTGGTACCTGTGGGGACATTCACTGGGAAGATAACTGGTACAAGCACTATTTCCAGATTAAGCTCTCTGAATCAAGTGCAGTTTCCCTTAAGAGCACACAGCGACCATGTTCAGTCCGGGGCTGGTTTCTTCCTCTTTCTCCAGATCCCCAATAAGACTCCCCACTGGAACAGCTGTACAGTTGAGTCCTTAGACAGGGTTCCAAGCCAAGTCCTCCAACACTCCTCTCTGTCCAACCAACGCTTCGTGTCCCTGCCCAAGTAGCTGACACACACACTCTTGGAGATTTGTTACAGACACACACACACACCCCGGGAAAGGTTGGCACAGGTTTACTAGCTATGCCCCCTTCTGCCCAGACTGTAAGGTAGTTACTACTGCCACCAGAACCCCTCATCAGCTACTTTAAGGCCCTTAACAAAGGGTATCTAATTTTACTGTGTAATATTAATACCAATACAAATGGTAGTTTGACCTAGAGCAAGGCGATTAGGACTGGCCCATGCAGTGTCATCTAATATGCAGGTACTCTCAAAACTTAAATATCTCTACAAAGATCAGCTGCAATGAGAGGTTTAAATATATTTAATACTAAATAATAAAAGAACAAGACAATACTAAATATATATTCACAGTGACATCAGAGTTCAAAACCACAGGAAATATTTAAAATAACATTGCAGGACAGACAAATGAAGAAAAACAATATCTAAACTAAGCTTCACTATATTACTGGGTGTATCTAAGAGAGTTACTACTATACCCTAATAACTTACTTAATAGAGCAAGGCAGATGATGTGAGTGGTCAGGGCCAAGACAGAATACAGAATGATCTGTCTCTCTAAGAGACTTCTCAAAATAATATCTAAAATATTACTGCTGGGATAGCTTGCAGGATGACATCATTTCTGGTAATCTGACTTATAGTTTCCATACAAAACCCCCATTGCTGGAAGCTGGCAGGACTTGGCACCAGCCTGTAAAAATACACAAGGGCTTTTGTTCAGATCTTTGGCAGGTGCTGGACGTCATAAAACAATTGCATATCTCCATGCTTCCAGAGTAGTAATTAGTTCACATCAAAGACAATATAGAATGCTTCCTAGTACAGGCTTTGTGTCTCTGGCTGCCTTGAAAGCTGTGAGATAGCATCTTTATGGCCTAGCTATGAAGTGATTTACTTTCAGATATTTTTCTAAAGTTTGCTGAACTGAGGTTAACCCTCCCATTTCCTCTGTTAAAGCATATACATTGAAACAGTTACAGTAGTGCATGTACATTTCTGTTCTCTCCAGTAAGACACACTGTGCATACATTTCTAACGCAAGCACTTTACAAATACCTTTTCAACACAAACATCTGTACAAATTAGTTTGATATACAAATGATAAACAGTTCTGATACATTTGTAACACAAGCATCTTGAATAAATCCGTTTGATATTCACAAATGACGTATAATTATTTACAAAATTCCAGCTACCTGTGGTGGCAGTACCTCCTTTTGTCACAACTGGTTCCAAGGGTACCCATTTGAAGAGTTGGGAGCCATTAAAGTAAGTCCCAAAACATGGAGAAAAGATGAAAAATAAATGGACTTGCTTTTATTAAGTCTGAGAGAGCATGTTTCTCAAAATATTCCCTGTTCTCTGAGGTATAGCAGTCCTGAAGTTGGTATATATAAGTTTAGGGGGTGGGAGATGCCCCCTTGCAAAAAAAAAAGTTTAAAAGAATTTAAAGGAGAAGAATGATGATTGAGAATCCTTTTCTGCATTTTTCCCCTTTTTTGGGACATGTTGGCACTCAGCATTTCAAGTGCCAATATTTCAGTAGGGAGCCGGTCCCAAAACTCAGACCTGTTTGTGTACACCTATCATGATCTCTGCATCATGCAAGACCATCCAAATTAACTGGTTTCTCCTGTTTGCCTTTGTAATACAAATTTTTATTCCCCTGCCTCCTAAATTTACAGTGAGAATGGTTGCTTTCTTGCTGGGTGAGAAAGGCCTCTGTCCAAGATACCCATCACAGGGACTCTGGTACAGAAAATAATCAAAATTCTGTTTCTTACTTCCATGTTATGCAGCACTGAATTCCAGAAGGCTGCATTTTCCATTTATTTAGGCTGTATGGCCATAATGTGATAACTCAACAAGCAGGGAAGAACTCTGTCCTACTCAGTCTGGAGAACGGCCTTAAGAATTAAGGAGTGTAAGAGTCGTTCTGGTGACATAGAGGGATAAATCCCCGAGTATAGCCCAGCCAATCCAGGTTCAATTAGCGGCTGGGGTGACTGATGTAGTCTAGGGGAAAGGAATGGGTGTGCCCATCCAGGGTGTGAGGGTACTCGTAGATAAGTTCCCTAAGGAGAAACTTGATCCAGAGAGGCAAATTGTCCTTGGATATAGTCAATGAGCATGGGGTGCGGAAAATTAGTGGGCTGGTCATACATACAAATCCCCCCTGATGAAAGCACAAATTAGCTGAGCTGTCAGGACACCCCCAGGATCCACAGCTGACCCCAGCAAAATGGACTTAGTCTTTGGGAGGGGGTTGAGAGTAGCTGGTAGACCCAGTGTGGGCAGTGTGTACTAGGGGCAGGGCTAGTAAAGATGAGGTCCAAGGGGAACCAAAAAAAAAAAAAAAGAACTTGGGCATGTTACCTTCAAGAGCAACCAGTTTTTATTTGCAGTCCACATTTCAGTGGACCCATGTATCTAACAGACCAGCTGGGTAGGTATTTCATGATATCCCATGATTAGTCCCAAAGGCTGTTGGCAATAATGACTTTTCAAGAAGGAGGGTATTAAGTCTGAATTCCTGTTCTTACTCGCAAAGAACAAATTATGTTAACCTTTCTCCTTACTTTCCCAGTGGCAGTAGGAAGGATGCATTGATACAAGCTTGACCCACAAGCATGATCTATTAATTTCCTTTATTTGCTGGTCATAACAGTTTTATGTATAAACCAGAGATCTAAAGGTCACAATGATTCTGGTTGTTCCTTATTGACCCAGACAAATTTAGCTATCCATATTTTAGCAGTTTTCTCTAGCTATTTCATTTGGACTGCAGTATCAGAAATTCTTGTTACTTTATCCAGATCTGTACTACTTCAATCTGATAGCTTTTCTACTGTAGTTCCACTTTTGCAATGGACTTTCAATCTTATCGAAACCGATTGAAAAGATGTTCTGTATAAGCTGCTGTTATGGATGTGTATGTATGTTTTCCTCATCAGTGTTCTGGTCATTCATTACTTTTCTGAACATTTTCTTTTGCATTTTTTTTTCTGTCCACATTGCTTGCTAGTCTTCCTAGATGTTATTTCTGTCCATTAATTTCCAACCGGTGAACAAGAGCTATTCATGGTGCAGAGACCACCCAGACAGCCATGAAGGGTATTCCCTTTTTCTGGCTTAATCCCTTCACTGGCAGCTATTTTGAGGTTACTTCTTCCCCTATGAACTTGCCTGCCCCCTTATGTCCCTTGAATGTTGCTATGTGGCCATGGTTTGGTAGTGCCAGGCACACATCATAGCTCATAATGCCCCATGCAGTGTCTTCCCTCCAGGAAATGTTGGAATGTAGCAGGGTGGCCACCTCCCCCACTGCAGGAGCTGTCATTGCCCACTTGCTCCCTCACTGCCCAAGCTTCTAATCAATCTGTGGTCAGCTGGGAGTCTAGTGTTTTTTCATCCTTCTACATCATGGAGCTGGGCTTTCTCTATGAACTTTGACACTGCTTTCTTCATGAAAGGCCAGTTGGCTGATAATCCTAACTTTCATGTAGGTAAAGACTTAAATCCCTTAGCTATGCATAGTCAGATGGGGCTTTTTTGTGATACTTTCCTTCTTCAGTCACCACTTATGGACACATTGGTCATTGCAGTATATATTTTATTAGGAAGCTTGCTTTGCCTACATTTGAGCCCACTATTACAGTAGAATTCAAATTTGTGTCTTGGAAGATGCTTTTTTGTGGCAGTGAATTTTTGCATTACGAGTCTTGTCAGTTTCCCTCATCTTAATTAGTTTCATAAAGAACAAATTTCTATGCATACTTATCCCTCCTTCATGCTCAAGGTGACTACAAAGGTTAACCTAAATCAATCAATTTTTTGCATAGTTTTCCACAATGCTCCACCCGAGGTGAAGAATTCATTTTTACTGCATGGATACATAAATGCAAATCTGGTACTGTGCAGAAAGGTGAAAACCGATATGAAAAGATGTGTTCCTTCAGGACTGTGATGCAGGACAACATATCTGGAGAGTCTGTCTTAGCTCTTCCAGCAGCTGGAGTTCTACAGTATCAAGTAAAAAATTGTATGGTTCGTTAGTGTAATAGTGTTTTCTATGAGTAGAGCTCTGGCTGTAGAAAGCATACCCCCTCCTTACCTCGTTTCTTTATCTTAATTATCTTTTTTCCACAGAAAAGTCTGGTTACATAATAGTACAAAACCTGACAGCAGCAATCTTACCTACCTTCTGCAGTAAGTCAGGTGGGACTCCTAACCTCCCTGCTTTAAAGAAATTATTTTGTTTTCCTGCTTTCAAAGCAGATTTGAATAGCTTAACTCCAGAGCAAATTTAAGTCGAAGAAGGACTTTCAGCTCTGAGTAGCATTCAAGCTCAAATACAGAATGAAGGCAGGTACTGTGCCTTGAAAAAATATGCCAAAATATGGATATCACAGGTCCTGCGTGTAAACTGGAGAGTAATGCACACATACACAGCTACTATTAAAATTGCATGAAGTACCTACTTCTCTCCTGACTAAGCTCAACAAAAAATGGCCCTAATTAAAAGTTTAAAAGTACATTATAATATGAACAGTTACAGGTTTTAAATCCATCCCTTTGCAGCCATTGCTGCTAAAAATTGTACAGTGATACCCATTTTTTACTCTGATACTTGCATGCTGATTTGCCCACTATAAATGCAAACAATGCAACCTTAATGACAGCAGCAAGTCTGAGCCTAAAAGTGAAATGAAACAATAGAATTCCCTGCAGCTGTTAACACTAAAAATAAAGCCACAGCCACCAAGTTTTACATGTCTCTAAATGGAGAAACTGAAATCCAATATCAGCACAGGGAAAACATCTTTGCAAACTCACAGTATTGCCCCCCCCCCCCCAAAAAAAAAAATCACAACAGTGCCTAAAGAAGCATGCATGTTCTCCTTGTGCTTCTGTGTTTTTTTTTTTTCTTTTCCTAGCAACTTCAGTTTCTTTCCAATTCAAAAAAGATGTTCCCCCTGATGGGCTACTCTAAATTGTGTACATATATATTTCATTTATCCTTGCCCTTTTGACCATAGTCATAATTGAAAAAAAAAAGATAAATGAGGGATGATTTCTCATACCAGCTAATAAGCATATAAAAACGTAAGATCTCTCTGCAGTGTGCACTTGGGTTACTGTTTTGCTGTGATGCTGTAGTATAACATGAGAAGTTACTGCACTCCTGCACTACTGTCCTTTGGAAGAAATGTTACACCAAGATTCATGTGGTAATGCAGGAAGATGCTAAACATGGTGTGATGCTTTATCTAATGAAGCACACTTGCACTTCCCTGAGGGATTGGCCACATAATTCGATTTCCTGTAAACACTGTACTGCATTGTAACGAACGTAAAATATAGTTTATTGGACAAGTAGTTTGTAGAGTTTGTCAGTAGCCTTTTGGGCCAATAGTTTTTGGCTAATTGGCTTTTCATTTTTCTCTTGAGGGTCGCTGTATGAGAGGGTTTGTATCTCAGAGGTACAGAAGTTCTGCAGCTGTATAAAGTTCAGGAGTGCATCTGTCTGTTGGGGTGCTCACTGTTTCTCTTTTAACTTTGAGTTTAAGTTTTAGTAAATGCATTTGCTATCTTCGTGCGCTTTCACATGTGCTATAGTATTGGTGTTACCTCTGATTACTTGCAAGCATAGGCAGGGTTTATAGACAGGTATGCACAGCAGAAAGCTACTGCACCAAGAGCTGATGGCACAGCAGCCTTCACAGCTAACCAAAGTAGTATAAATATACTGGCAAATCTGATACATTACTCCAGAGCCTAAAGTCCTTTGCTGTGCATGGCATGTATAACTGAAATCAGTGTTATGTAGAACTCAGAGCATCATTCACAGTGTAATCTCTGTGCACCAGAGCTGCAGTCTTGCTGTGTAGATATTAGTATCCTGACAGCATGTCCCCAGCCAGCCAGAGTTAAATATGAACATACAAGATGGAAATCCTGTGAATTTGTGTTCCCCATAGCTGATGCATGTGAGTGTACCACATGTTTTACTTCTCTTTAGGCAAAGCAGCAGCTGAAGTCTCCTTATTGAGAGAATGCTGGTTCACAAGTAAACTTCCAGATGATCACTAGACCTCAGAGTACCACAAAGGGGTTATTCAGCAGTGAGCCATAAGGCTAGAAGCATTGTGGATTTGACCGACTCAACAGTATTAATTGGATGTAAATTTTGGCTAGTGGGCAGGTATAAGAATGTGATCAGTAACATCCTTTAATATCCTGGATCAGGTGCTTTGTCTATGCACACCAGGCCAAGGTGAGGGTGAATGCCAGTAAAGTTGAAAAGTAGCAAGTTTAGTCTTTAGTGTGCTGGCAACAATGATTTTGTGATGCTGATTATGTTGATCAGAAATAGCCATTTTCATGAGATGTCCAGCTTGCCTGGGGCTGTGGGCATGAAGCCAGGTCCCCAGCATCCTGTCTACACCTTCCGTTGCCCTCTAGCCTACACAATTACTGACACCCGTTTGTGGTTTACCTACAGTGGTCTAACATGTACCTTGGAGTGGGCCAGCAGATCATTGTCTCTATATAATGTAAGCTATTGTAGTTTTATGTAGCTTTGCATGCCTGTGCTGTTGGGCAGACTCTTGTCACCACACACGACTGCCAATATATGTCCATCTGTTTCACTCCATCCTGTGTTTTTCTGTGCAATATTTGTACTATATTACACCTTTACAAACAGGTGCGCACACACAAGAACTGTCCTTTTCTGCTCCATCTGATTTGTACTCTTCAGTTACTTGTGCAGTGCATTGGACACAAATTGACAACCTGAGATTCTGCCTTTGACTTTCACGTTTGCAGTTCCAGCAGGCATACACTCTTTGCATTGCCTGTGGTAGGTAATGCTGAGTATGCTTTGCCATCTCTGGGATTTTCATTATATGGGATCATATACCATTATCAGAACAAAAATGTAATTGGGGGAATGAAATGCCATAAAGGTTTCACCCAGAATACAATGGCAGAACAGTTGTTGCAGTGACCGAATCTGTCATGATGTATGTCTGGCCCATTCACACATTTCATATGTTTGAGGTCACTGTCATTATGAGAGTGCAGTTACTCGGATTAAATGATCTCAGAGCTGATTACAGTTAATCTGGGTGTAGAGGAATGAAACCATCAGCATGGTGGTGCTTGAGGGAAGGGGGGAGTTTCTGTAACCAAAAAGAGGCTTCACATTTTAAAAAGCCCTCTTCAACACTTGCATGCAGCATGACTATCACTGCAGCAGTTTTGACCAGTTGTCCAGTAATCCATACTCTCAACTGGATGTAGGGTGAGAAAAAGCAACATTCATACAGTGAGAGTTTTCTTTTGTGCTTTTCAGCTTTAATTTGAAATGTAATTTTTTTTCTTTTTTTTGCAAATGTATGTAGCAGATGAGAGGGAAAATACTTTATTCAGAAAGCCCCATGATCCGTTTGTCATTCCTCTTTATTGTTTGCAAAAGAACAAAGTGCTCTTAAACATTTTTTTTTTTAACTCTGGAGCAGACCATATGCTGTCATTGGTGTCTCTGCTTTGATTTTCAGTGCTGGGAGTCACTCCTGACCCTGCTCATCTGTTTCCTGAGAGAAGGTTGAGGCATCCCAGTGCACCATCATACTAGAAATATGGAACAGAGTCCTCAGAATCTTCATCTGTGGGAAGAGGATCAGGGGGTTCAACCCTGGGCCTCTTATCAGGAGGAGTCTGGGATCCTCTCTCAGGATGGGCCTGGGAACCTCTGATCAGGGAAATTAAATTAAATCTGCGGCCATAGCCATGATTTGAGTTTCAGGAGTAGGCTGAGGTAAGGTCTTAGCAGAAAGATGCTTGGACTTGCTGGCTGCCTTGGCACGTGTGTAGGCCTTGATAGACATGAACATGGGAGGCCTAGCTGCTCCACGTGCAGGAGTGACCTTATCCACTGTAATGGTCTCGGGCATTTCCTCGGTTTCAGTATCCGGAGGAAAGTCAACTGGCGTCGGAGTGGCCTCCGGTATCGGAGGTATCGGTAATGCGGTGTCTTCGGTTCGGAGCGGTGGAATAACCGCCTCAGAGGGAACCGGAGCACTCGCGGTTAATTTTGGCGTGGTGTCGGTGGAAGACGCGGGCCGAGGATGTCAGTCCCGGTCTTTTCGTTTCTTAGGAGTCTGCGTTGTCGGTTGTTCCAACGGCATCGTATAATCAAATTTATCGCCGAAAAAGTCTTCAGCGAACTCCGCCCGGCGCCTGAGTGCGCTTGTTGAAGCGAGCACAGGCGGCACAGGCCGAGACGCCGTGGTCTGGGCCAAGGCAAGGGAGGCAGTAAGAGTGGAAATCCTTATGAGGTATTTGTTTACCACAAGACAAACAATTATTTACTTTTTCAGTAATTTCTGACATCGGCTGAGGCAAGAAAAGGTCCCCAACACGGTACTTAGCTTTTTTGATGACTTTGGATTCGAAGAATACAGGAGCTGACCGACCGGCACTTGCGAACTGCTTCTGCTTCGGGCACCGCACGGCAAGAAAGACTTAAGAAGATGGCGTCGGCTGATGCTTATGTACTCCAGCCGCTCTGACGTCGGAGAGAAATGCGACATCAGCCGACGTCGGACCCAGACTTTGGAATCCGGCCGACCGAGGGCTGCCTGAGGCAGGACAACCCATATGTTATGACTGCAGTTGCATTCTTGAAGGACATCTACACTTGATGGAATGATGAACCACCTGGGAGGTAGTCCTTAAAAGGGAAAGGACAGAATATTACCTTCAGAGTCTGGAAGATCAGAAATCACCCGACAGGCCTAACAAAGAAGAGCCAACAAGTACCTGGGTATGATAATCAAAAGCACTAAAAGCCAAGGTAGCAGAGGAATAGACCTTCTTGACTAGCCTTTCCACAGCTCTGCTATCTTTATCGGAAGGCAGTAACTTAGGAGAAGGAAGAAATTGAGAAGGCTTGTCAGAAGCCACTGACACCACCAAGAGATCAGCAGGAAGACACTAGTACAAAAACTTAGTCCTCAGGCACCTTATAGAACCTATCAGGTTTCTTGGGGCAGGGGGGTGAGAATCCGGAGACTCAGAGGCATTGGAAAAGACAACCAACAAAGCAGCCAAAACCAGAGGAAAGGCAGAAGGTCTGGGAGACGCTATCAATAGCTCATAATACCCTTTGTGTACCTCAGAAACTTGAGCGTAATCCCATTTAAAGAACTCCATCATTCTAGTGTCTCCAAAAGAAATCTCTTCAAAGGGTGTATCAGGACTGGCAGATCACTCTTCCCCTGATCCAGTCCAAAGGAGAGAGAATCTGGGAGGAGTAAGCAAGGGAATCTAACTGAATCTGCCTCCTCATCACAGGAATTCTGTTCTCTGGGTTGCTTATGGGGGAGATGTCCAAGGAGGGGCTGTAACAAACTCCCTGAGGAGGTTTTAAAGCCATCAATGCACTAAACAAACTCTGAGTGTACAGACCTGCCATTCACTCTGCCACCAACACAGTCTAGGCAGAAGAATCCAGAGATGAAGCTAGGTGAACCTCCGAGCTATCACTTACCACGGGAGGAACATCTGGCGGAGGCTGAACAGCAGAAGATTCCAGCCGGGGTTTCTTGGCCGCCTTCTTCCCAAATAAGTGTTCCTCTGAGCAGGAAGTTCCCTCCATCATGTCTTTAGCAAGAGGCTTAAGATGTTGAATCTCAAGCTAAAGCGCCAAAGAAGGTGGTCTGCTAAGATGGGTTTTGGGAACAAAGGCCTGACAGATACTGTTTGCGACCGCCTTTATGGGGAATCTCTCATACTGACATTTACCTTTTCTGGATGACATGAAACCCCACAAGCAACAATATAGAAAAAGAAAGATAAGACAATAAAAATCTCAGTGGAACACACAACTATAACAGCTTGGTGAACCAGCAATGGAACGGGCTTTCAGACAGACTATGAAAAGATGGCATTCAGACTGGCGGCAAAGAAGTTCACAGGATGGTACAACTGGATATCACCTTTATACCCTACGCTATGTGAGGAGCATACATGTGACATACAGCGCACCTTACAGCAACCTAAAGGCTTTGATATGCTGGCCGGACGTTGGGCCGCCCTTAGCAGGGGATCCCTAATGTAATGAATACAGCAACAGTGAAATGGAAGGGCATCAGCTTATCCCATAAAGTCATGTAATTCCACAAGGAGGCTGTTCCTATCAATCTGAATACCTTACTACCAAAAATCAGAACTCCAGCAGAAAACATTAGGCAGGAAGAGCCATCAGTCCTGTAATTATTGCACATTCCTCCTGTTGTACATGCTAACTGCTTGCAGAAATCAAATAAAGCTCAGCCTACACAAGTCTTCTAAGAAAATATCCATAAAGTCAGTGACCTGTCTCACTGCTGTGAATTGTACAATAGTATGAGTAACTCACTATTAGATGGCTCTCAGACTACAGAGCTTTAACCAAGAGAGGAAAGTTCCCATGGGATAAGATGAGACAGCCGGGTTTTCTCCTTAACCTGGATGATCTAGTGATTCACAGAATCAAATGTGCTCATTAAAAAATTAAACCAAAATACATGTTAGTATATTAAGATAAAATCAACACACTGATTTTAACAGATACAGATTTCTGATCATGCTTGCTACAGCATGTTAAGAACACACACACAAAACCAGGCTATACCTCTTTTGAAAGGGTAACATGACTTTGCACTGCTGAGCTAGAAAGAACTTTAAACTTATCCTCTGCACTTCAGAGATAATCTTGTCATTAATTACAGTAATGCTGCTATGCTTTTGACTTTACTTGTCAAGTCACCTTTTGGTGGATACATGAGTCATTCTACAACAAACATCCGAAATGCAGCTTTCAACAGATCATTCAACATTGCCAAACCCTTTCAAGTTTCATTTAACTTCCTCAAAGGGCTGAAGTCACATCTGAACAGAAAATCTGCCTTTTTCATTTACTTATGTGCCGCATGTCAGGTTATGTAAAACAAAGTATCCATACTCAAGTTCCAGCATGTGAAAAAGGATAAGGGCAGACTTTTCCAACATTCTTTGATCTAGTTTACCCTCAACAAGTTCTCAAAGGTTATCCAGCTTCAAAACAAGTTTGAATATGCTACTCCAGCAGTGCAAACAAACCATACTTGGGTACCCTCCAGTCTTAATCTAGTATAGCCAACACAACTGGTGAAAGCAAACTAACTGCAGATTCACCTGTATTACTTTGTGGGGATTGAGATCAAATATACTATTTGTATAATAATTTTGCAACTACATGTTTAGGAAGCTTCAGTTTTTAATTCAGAGCTTTTGTTGCTTGTCTTTGTTTTGTTTAACATAACTGTGTAAGGAACAGATTTCTCTCTAGCTTTAAAAATACATTAAAGAATGTTGTTGGTGGCTAGGTCAATGCAGTTCTGTATGTTGCACTAATCTTTGACAAAATGACAACCACCAA
Source organism: Protopterus annectens (assembly GCF_019279795.1). Lineage (NCBI taxonomy): Eukaryota > Metazoa > Chordata > Ceratodontiformes > Protopteridae > Protopterus > Protopterus annectens. The sequence goes on along the minus strand of NC_056735.1, from coordinate 1,730,034,595 downwards.
TGTCCAAAAGAACAAACAGACATTCTGTTTATCTGAAATGGAAAGGCAGCAGTAAATTTACTATTGGCTTTCGTATCTTGGGCAAGAAAAAAAGTGTTAAAAGCAGTGATGATGGCCCTGGTGGTAATATCAGGGAATGCATCCTATGCTTACAAATACCAGGGTCCTTCACCAAAATATGTTCTCAGTCACCATGGCCTTATGTCACTGCATGTCAGACAACAGAGCCAGGAAATAGGTAGGGTTGGGGCATATAAATAAAAAAAAGAGCTCTATGGTACAGAACATGGAACATGGAGCAGAGGACTCTATCCCCTCGGCTTCTCCTCCTGAGGATATGTCTTTTGGGGAAGTTCTGCATTCATGAGGGAGCATTTTAAGTGGCAAGGCCAGGAATATTCAGATTCCAGAAAGCGCCTTCGAACCTTCCTTAAAAAGCCCCAACACAGACCCTTAGCTGTACCTCCTGTGCTTGATGTTTTGGATGATTTATACTCTGACTCCAGTGTTACCCCTGATACTCTTCCTCCTGCTCCTGTCAAGCCTGACAGATACTATAGGGTCCCAGAAACCCATTCTCATTTCTTTAAGGCCCATGCTGTGGATTTAGAAACAATTTCCCAGGGGCCTAAAGGGGTTTCAGCTACCACCTCCAAAAACCCTTTGCCTTCCGACAGGGAAGCAAGGTCCTTAGAGAGATGGGGGATGAAGGTCTACACCTCCACTACTTTATCTATGAGAGCTCTCAATTGGCTCTTTCACATGTTTCAATATCAGGATTTCCTGTTAGATGATTTACAGAAAAGATTGGCCTCCCCTGAACCTTTAGATAGGAAGTCTTTGCAGGAGGCTGTACACAATTCTTAGCAAGTTAGCAATCATTTTTTACAGTGTGGATATGATGCATTGGAAGCTTCATGTAGGGCAGCTATGACGGGGACGGTCATTCGTAGACATGCATGGTTAAAAGATCAACCTTTACCAGATCATGTTAAGGCAAAGCTTCTTGATGCACCCTTGGAAAAGAACAAGCTTTTTGGTGCTAATGCTAAAGATGTGTTAAAGTCCATTGAGGAAAAAGCCAAGTCAGTTCAGACAGTCAAAGATTTCCTCCAGGTTCAGCCACCTAGATTCAGCAGGAACTGGCCTTCTAAAAACTGGTCCTTTCCTAATCCTGAAAGATTTCAAAGGGGCAAAAACAGGCGTGCCCGAGGAAGAGGCCAATACAGAGGATCCTACAGGGGACGACAATGGCAACCAGCAAACCAAAGAAGTGACACGGGTTTCTCCCGCCTCACAGGGGCATTCTCAATGACTTTCCTCTAGGTCCACTGACCAAGGAGCAAGCAGAAGCTCCTTTGGGTGGAAAATTATCTCTGTTTACAAGAAATTGGCACAAACTGACAAAGGACAAATGGATTTTGGACATTATAGACCACGGTTACAGGTTCCATTTTCATACCTTGCCAAGAAAACTGGGCATGCCAAACCTGCCACAAAACCAGAGGGCAGAGGCTATCAAGCAAATTTCTCTGCTTGCTCAGATCAAAGCAATAGAAAAAGTTCCACAACAAGAACAAGGTCAGGGGTTTTACTCAAGACTGTTCCTTGTTCCAAGAAAAGAAACTCAATGGAGACCAATACTGGACTTGTCTGCTTTAAACACTTTTCTCATAGTACCAAAGTTCAAAATGCTGACTCTACAGCAACTCCTTCCCATGCTGGGCAAGGGGTCTTGGCTGATTACTCTGGACCTCAAGGAGGCATACCTGCATGTCCCTATCAGACACAGCTGCAGAAGATACCTCAGATTTCTTGCAGGGCCAGAGCATTATCAATTCTCAGCATTGCCATTTGGCTTGTCTACTGCGCCCAGAGTATTCACGAAATGCCTGGCTTCAGTAATTGCTCATTGCAGGATCCAGGGGATTCAAATCTACCCGTACCTGGACGATTGCCTCATACAAGCAGACGACAAACTAACTTTGACAAAAACTTGAATTATGTCATGCATTTGCTACAGGCTCTGGGATACACAGTCAACTTTCAAAAGTCAAGACTTCAGCCATCCCAGCAAATTACCTTCTTAGGAGCCAAACTAGACACAGCCTCTCAAATGGCTTACCTGACAGAAGACAAGCAAAAGAAGTTAACTCTTTACTTCAAAACTTTAGCAAAGCTCACCCAGATGACTGCAAGGAGATTCCTACAGGCCCTGGGTTACATGGCATCCTGCATTCTCCTGGTTCCACTAGCAAGACTACACATGAGAAAGCTTATGGTACCTAAAAAGCTTATGGTCTCAACACAGCAACAACCTAGAAGCAACCATACCACTCATTCCATGTCTTCAAAAGGAATTTCTATGGTGGGCCTCAGTAAGCCAGTCAAACACATTTATGTCATTCAAAAAACCTCAGATAACACAGACGCCTCGGACCTTGGATGGGGGGTGCACATGGAGGGCAGATGTATTCAAGGACAATGGTCTCCAAAGGAAACTCATCTGCACATCAACCAAAAAGAAATGCTGGCAGTAATGCATGCCATCGAGGCCTTCGGACAGCAACTACAACCAGGCCACCTACTAATACGGACAGACAACACCACTGTGATGTGGTACATAAACAAGCAGGGGGGCACTCATTCTTACCCCCTTTGCAGACTGACAATGAATCTTTGAGAAAAATCACTGAGCCTAAACATACAGTTGCAATCCCAGTTTGTTCCAGGCAAGGACAATGTTCTGGCGGACAGTCTAAGCAGGAATTTCCTAGACCCCCACGAATGGAGGTTACATCCAGAAATCTTTATACGACTCACTTTGATATGGGGAAGGCCGGACATAGACCTATTTGCCTCCCACCTCAATCATCAAATACAGAAGTTTTGTTCAAGGACACATTATCCAAAAGCATGGAAAATAGATGCTCTCTCATTCAACTGGAGCTCCCTAAAAATCTATGCATTTCCACCTCTGCCACTGATGACCACAGTGTTACTAAAGATCAAAGCAGAGCAGCCCAAGGGGATCCTAATAGCTCCAGACTGGCCAAGACGGCACTCGTACCCACTACTACGGAGCATATGTCACAACAAAACGTGGGCCCTCCCTCAATGGCCCCAACTTTTGACTCAACACAACTTCAGGACAGTTCATCCCAACATCCAGACGCTACAGCTAACAGCTTGGGAGATCCCATGAATAACCTCAACCTACCTCTTTCCAAAGAAGTTCAGCGGATACTGACAGAAGCCCGCCGACCATCCACCAGAAAGGTTTACTCAGCCAAATGGAAGAGATTCAGCATTTGGAATACCACCAAGGGCCATGATGCATCACTTTTGAGCATCCCACTCATCCTGGAATATTTGGCAGATATGCTACATAATGGACTCTCATACTCCTCTATAAAAATACATGCTTCAGCTATCTCAGCTAGATACAACACTGATCCACCTGTGTTTTCACATCCTTTGTTAAGGCAATTTCATAGAGGAATCAAGAATATGAAGCCCCCAAGAAAGGCACCAGTACCAGCTTGGGACCTCAACTTTGTCCTAGAAAAATTGACTTTACCTCCCTTTGAGCCAGCAGCTTCTGTGGATTTACAATTTCTTTCCTGGAAGACAGCATTCCTATTGGCCATTACCTCAGCAAGAAGGGTTTCGGAATTACAGGCCCTAATGGCTATACCACCGTTCATAACTTTTCACAGAGACAGGGTCTCCTTACGAACCAACCCTACCTTTCTCCCAAAAGTGGTATCTAGGGTCTCTTTAAATCAAGCAATTCACCTGCCTACTTTCTTTCCCAATCCTGAGAACAAAGGGGAAAGGCTGTTGCATACCTTGGACATTCACAGACAGCTTCACTACTACCTGGACAGAACCAAGACCAGTAGGAAGTCTGATCAGCTTTTTGTAGCTTACACCCCTGGAGTACAAGGAAAAGCAATTTCAAAACAGACAATTTCAAAATGGATTGGACATTGCATCAGATTCTGTTATTCCTTCCATGGAAAGAGTGTGCCAGCCAATGTCAGACCACACTCCACCAGAGCTACAGCCACCTCTACAGCATTCTTAAGAGGGGTGCCTACAAAAGACATTCTAGAAGCTGCTACATGGAGCTCCGTGCATACATTTTCCAAACACTACAACCTTCCTCTATATTCCAGATCCAGAGCAGGCTTTGCTTCTGCAGTCCTGCAGGGATTGATAGCTACACCACCCTTTTCTTAGAGCATTCCACCTCCCCCAGCTAAGCTATGGTATTCAACCCATATGTTATGACTGCAGTTGCATTCTTGAAGGACATAGTACAGTTTTGTACCTACCATAAATGTAGATGTCCGATAGATATGCAACTGCAGTCGGGTTTTCCCTCCCTTCTTCCCCGCTATGCCTTGGGTCCACTCCTATCCCTGTTGCCCTTAGCTGGGGATATCTGTTATGATGTATCTGTTTATTGCTTATTTATTTGTCTGGAAACCTGTTTTATCTTCCAATTTGATTACAGCCTTCCTTGGAGGGCACCTGGCATCTGGGGCAAGAAACACTGAAGAAGATGGCGTCGGCTGATGCTTATGTACTCCAGCCACTCTGACGTCGGAGAGAAATGCGGCATCAGCCGACGTCGGACCCAGACTTTGGAATCCGGCCGACTGAGGGCTGCCTGAGGCAGGACAACCCATATGTTATGACTGCAGTTGCATATCTATCGGACATCTACATTTATGGTAGGTACAAAACTGTACTTTATGATTGCAGCAGATGGTTCTTCTAAGGCAGCTGCTTTTGGATCAGTGATAGAGGTATTCTTGACTTCAGCTTAAACCTTTGTTTGATGATATTAAGTGTAAGTTGATGGATGCCCCTCTAGGTAATAAACAAAGCTGCTGATTTTAAGTCCCTTCAGGATAATGGGTTTGTTTTTTCTGTGCCTTAATTTCAGAGAAACTATCCTAATAAGCCAGCCTTTGCTCACAGGCAATCTTGCCCTCCTTCTAAGGGTAGAAAGGGTGGCACATGGGCTCCTCCTGTGAAGGCTACTCAGACTTATGTGCCTCAGAAGTCTCCTTTTTCTGATAAACCAGGGGCTGTCTGACTATCCTAGTCTTCCCAGCCACTGTCCTCTTTCTCTTTGCCTATCTTTCTCTCTTCCTGTTTGGCTAATGATTACTCAGGATTCCTGGGTTCTTTGCTTTATTAGCCAGGGGTATTTCATGGTCTGGAAATCTCTTCAACGTTTACGTGAATTCCTCAGCCCCCTCAGAAACAGTTGTCCTTTCCAGGGGTTCTTCAAGATCTTTTGACTCTGGGTACTATTCAAGAGGTACCTATGTCCCAAAGGGGGAGGGGGTTTTACTCCAGGATGTTTCTAGTGCCCAGGAAAGTGCCCTGCTTTTGAATGTTGCCCCTTTAAGACTTTGTTCCCTCTGTTGCTTCCTCAGGCTTGTATGGTGTCTTTGGATCTCAAGGATGCTTATTTTCTGACTCCTTATCAGGATCATGTTTTTCTGGGGTGCAGGATCCAGACTGTGCCTATATTGGCATCCATGCCTCCTCCCAAGGCCTTGACACTTTTTTTTTTTTTTTTTTTTTTAACTTTTCTTTCTCTGACCTTTCTAACAGCCAGGGAATTTCTGAGAGCTCTAGGGTTCATGGCCTTCACTATTCCTATGCTCCCTCAGGCCACACTCCACGTGAGAGTTTCAGTGGTTTTTGAAGTCAATTTGGCTTCAACATGAGCATCCCCTCAAATTCATAGTTCCACTTTTGTCTTGTCTCAAGAAGGAACTTCAGTGATGGATTTAGCAGTTCTCTAAATCCAGGGCTCCCTTTTCATCCGTCTCTTCCCTCCAAGGAGCTGTTCAGACACTTCAGATGTGGGATGAGATGCATCTTATGGCTCACTAAAGCTGCAGGGTATTTGGTCGCCTCTTCAACAGAAAGAGCACATCAGTGTTAAAATGATGAGAGCTCTTCTGCTGGGTCTTCAGGCTTTTCATTCTGTCTTCTCCCTGTAACCTCTCGAGGTGTTTACAGACAATACCACAGTAAAGTGGTATATAAAAAAACAGGGGAACAATATTTTATCTTCTTTTCTGGCTGGCACTCCTGGTGTGGGATCTTGCTATCCAGTATCAAGTAACTCTTCAGGCAGTTTACATTCCCTCAGGTCAAAATATAGTGGCAGACACTCTGAGCAGTTCTCTTAATTCAATCCCATGAATGGATGCTTCACAGGGATGTGTTTCTGAACATTGTCCACCTGTGGGGTACTCCTCAAATAGGTCTTTTTGCCTCCCCTCTAAACAGACAACTTCCTCATTTTTTGTGCCACATTCCCAGGTCCTTTGGTTTGGAAGGGTGGACACCCTACCTTTTCGTGGAAGGAGATTTTTCTTTGCACTTTCCCTACCCTTCCCCTCATTCCAGAAGTCCTGTTCAGAATTCAGCAGGATGTTCTCAAAATCTTGTTGATGACTCCCTTTCAGTAGAGACCACATTGGTTCCTCTTCGGCATTTAGTCAGAGGCAATAATCATAAGTTACCTCACAAGGTGGACCTACTTAACACAAGACAAGGGATCTCTCATCCAGCCCCATCTGCCCACTCTTCAACTGATACTGTGGGTGATGTGTTTTATCTGGAATCAAAATCTTCTTTTTTTCTGAGGAGGTGCTTAGGGTCCTGCAGGAGGCCAGGAGACCCAATACTAGAAAATCCGAATTATCCAATTGGAAGAGGTTTTCTGTTTTGTGTCTTTCTCATAACCTGTATCCACTTTCTGTGGATGTACCTTTGGTACTCTCATCTATGTGAATTGCTCAATGCTGAATTGGCTTATTCTTTTAAGGCCCACTTATCGGTTGTCTGTACTTGCCTGCCTTTGTCTCTTCCTTTAGCTTCTAGATTTGAAGATAAACAATTGCTTAAAGGCGTCCTTCATATTAGGCCTCCCAAGAAGCCTGTTTCTCCTCCCTGGGATCTTAATTTTGTTTTGGAAAAATTGACTCTGGCTCCTTTTGCACCTGCAGCTTCAGCTTCCTTGCAGCATTGCTCTTGGAAGTCTGTAATTTTGTTAGGCCTTACTTCTGCGAGATGGGTGTCTGAGCTTCAAGCCCTTATGGTTTGTCTTTCTTTTTGGGCATTTCATAAGGACATGCCCAAGGTGGTGAATGAATGAACAGATGACATGTTGAAGTACCAGAGTCATCTGTTAATCAGTCTCTTCATTTGCCCATTTTATTCTCTTCTCCCCTGTCTGCTAGTGAGAAGATGTTATTCGTGTTTCACTGTTGCATTCATCATATTTGGGTTATCTGCCTGCAGGTAGCCCTCAGTCGGCCTGAATACCAGAGCCTTGGGATTTCTGCGTCTGATGCTGTCAGCCCTTCCATGACGTCAGGTCTTCGGGGGTATAAAACATGCAGCTGATGCCATTACATCAGTTCACAAGTGTCGGTTGGCCGCATCCTCAAATTTTCATTATTAGAGTTTCAAACCTGAATTCTTCTAAAGCTAAGTACCCCATTGGGGATCCTTTTTTCTGTCTCTAACCGATGTCAGAAAAAGTTAATTGTCTTGCCTGTGGAAAGCAAATACCTCACAGAGATTTTCATTCTTACTGCGTCACCTGTTTAGGCCCAGACCACAACGTTCCTCGCTGTCGGCTTTGTCTCTTGTTCTACACCTGAACTATTTGTCATCGGGCTATCTTTGTCACTAAATTCTTTCTTGCTCATCCTCCATATTCCGAAATGGTTTCGTTAAGCCATCCAACTACCAAACTTCCGAAAAAACTTAAGGATAAAACAAAAGGCAGCCCGCATAGGTCCGAAACTGTCTACACTTCCGTTAAGCTAGTCACTAGTCCGCCGGTACTTAGGCGCTTTCGCAGCCCCTGATACCCGCTTCTACAGATTCACATGCCTCTACTGAGTCCCATTTGGAGTCCAGTATGCCGCGAGATGCTTCAGCTATGGAACCTGCGGATGTCTCTACCTTAGATGGGTCCGGAGCTGCTGTGCAGGCACCGGCTTCTGAGGGTGTATTCAGACCTTCCGATGTTTGTATTAAACTGATTAAAGCTACCAAATGTCTCAGGCCCAGAGTTCGTACTACGCCTAGGAAACAGACAACCGAAGCGCATTCTCAAGCTCTCATGCCACAGAAACAAATGCTTAGAATGGCTGAAGACCTTATTACTTTAATCAGGGGAAGCCAGCCTTCCCCCTCTAAAAGACAAAGAATTAATTTTCCTTCTGATTCTACAGATCACGAGTCCGATGACTCTGACCCCTCTAATTACTAGGACATTCCCTTATCTACCTATGAGGATTCAGATGCAGAGGATTCCATTCCCTCTGCCCCCCCCCCCCTCCCAGAGGACTTTTCTTTCGGTGAAACCCTGTATAACCTAAGACAGCATTTCCGGTGGGAATGCCAGGATTACCCTCGGTCTAAAAAGAGACTCAGCACAGGCCTCTAGCTATACCCCCTGTCCTGGAAATTGTAGATTGTCTTCATGGAATCAAGTCTTACCCCTGATACTTTACCCCCAGCTCCTAGAAAGCCTGACAGGTACTACAGACTCTCAGAAATTTCTCCTTAAAAATCCTACTGCGGATCCAGAGACCATTTCCCAGGGGCCTAAAGGTATTAAGGCTACTACCGCCAAAAACCCCACCCCTTCGAACAGGGATTCTAGGGCTTTAGACAGAATGAGTAAGAAGGTATATACCTCTGCAACTCTTGCCATCAGGGCTTTAAATTGCCAGTTTAACATGTTGAAGTACCAGCAGCATATTATGGAATTAATTAAACCAAAAATGTTGTTGATTCCTCATTGTGCAAAGAATAAAGATTTACAAGAGTTAATGCATTCTGCAAAGCAAGTTGGTAAGCATACTTTTGCAGTGTGGTTTTGATGCCTTAGAAGCATCTTGCAGGGCTGCTGTCACTGGGTCTGTTCTGAGAAGGCATGCTTGGCTGAAGGAACAAATCTTGCCAGACCATGTCAAAGCAAAATTACTAGATGCTCCATTAAACCAGGAATGTTTTGCACAAAAGTAGAAGTAGTTTGTAAAAGGTTGGAGGAAAAAGCTAAATCTATGCAAACTGTTAAAGATTTCTTACAGGTACAGCCACCTAGATTCATTAGGGATTGCCCTTCAAAAACTGGTCCTTTGTAGTCCCTTCCAGGCCTTTGTAAAGAGACTCCTAACTCCTCTGTGGTATACCATCAACGAAAAGAAATCAGATCTGGTACCCAGCCAAAAAATTGTATTCCTGGGAGCAAGCTTGAATGCAACTTCCCAGATGGCATTCCTCACTCCAGAAAAGCAGGTTTATTTGACAAATTACTTAAAATTACTGGCCACCCAAACCCACCTATCTGCAAGAAAAATACTGCAAGCCCTAGGGTTCATGGCATTCTCCTAATTCCATATGCAAGACTGCATATGAGGAAACTTCAGTGGTACTTAAGTCTCTGGTGTTCTCAGGACCTGGAAGCAGTGATTCCTATCATTCCTTGCCTAAGGACAGAGTTCCTTTGGTGGGCAGAGGCCTGCAACCACAAAAAGGGACCCCCTTTCAATCAACCCCCTGCCTCCCAAATCCTGACAACAGACTCATCAGACTATGCATGGGGGGCTCACATGGCAGGCAAATGTATTAGGCAAATGGAGCCCAGGACAAATGCACCTGCATGTCAATCAAAAAGAAATGCTAGCTGTACAGAACGCACTGACAACCTTCAAATACCTTATCCTTCCAGGACAACTCTTGATAAAGACAGACAACACCACAGTCATGTGGTGCATAAACAAGAACGGGGGTGAACCCATTCCTACCCACTCTGCAGGTAAGCCATGGCTCTGTGGAACACAGCCTTGAGCAACCAAGTGCACCTACAAGCTAAATTCCTGCCAGGCAAAGAAAATTCACTGGCAGACGATTTAAGCAGAAATCTAATGGATCCACACGAGTGGAAACTGGAACCCAACACATTCAAGCTTTTAATCCACAGGTGGGGAACACCAGGGGTGGACCTCTTTGCTTCCCCCCATAACCATCAATTGAGCAAATTTTGCACCAGAACTCCCCACAGCCAAGCATGGAAAGTTGATTCCCTTTCCTTTACATAGGAAAACCTCTCTATCTATGCCTTTCCCCCTTTGACCCTTCTCTCCAAAGTACTACTCAAGATCAAACAGGACAGACTAAGGACAATCTTGATTGCACCAGACTGGCCACGCCAGCACTGGTACCCACTTTTATGCAGTCTGACAGCAGTGCCACCCTGGCACCTGCATCAGACCCCCTCTCTGCTGTTCCAGCAGGAAGGCCAGATTTTGCTTCCTCAGCTGCATACCCTGAACCTAGCAGCCTGGCATATTCCCTGAATGCATCACTACCAACCCTCAGCAAACAGGTGCTGGTTGTCATCCTTGAGGCCAGGAGGACTAGTACTAGGAAATCCTATTCAGAAAAGTGGAAAAGATACTGCTCTTGGTGCCAGTCTCGGGGTAAGGACTCAACCGTGCTAACCTTACTTCAAATCCTAGATTACGTAGCAGAGCTGCTCCACAAAGGCCTAAACTTCTCTTCAAATAAGATTCATGCCTCTGCCATCTCAGCTCATTACAATACTGAGCCCACCTCTCTTTTCTCACCCTCTGGTCAAACAGTTCCTGAGAGGAGCTAAAATTTTAAGATCCCCGAGGAGAGCTCCTACTCCTGCCTTGGACCTCAGCTTTGTACTAGAGAAGCTCACGCTTACCCCTTCTGAGCCTGCTGCTACAGTAGAGTTAAAATTCCTCTCTTGGAAAACAGCTTTACTTCTAGCCATTACTTCAGCAAGAAGTGTCTGAGTTCCAGGCCCTTATGGCTGTGGAACCCTTCATTATTTTCCATGCAGACAGGGTTTCCCTCAGGACTAACCCATCATTTATGTCCAAGGTGGTATCCAGTGTGGCTTTAAACCAATCCATCCTTTACCCACCTTTTTTTTCTAATCCACAGAATAAAGGGGAAAGGATCCTGCACTCCTTGGACATGCACAGACAGCTTAGGTTCTACCTTGACAAGGACTAAACCTGTCAGAAAATCTGACTAGCTGCTAGTCATCTTTGCTACAGGGGCAGAGGGCCAGGCCATTTCAAAGCAAACCATCTCCAAATGGATAGCACACTGCATCCAGTTCTGCTACAAAGACCATGGAAAACCTACCCCACAGGGGATCAGAACCCATTCCACTAGGGCTACCTCAACCTCTACAACATTTTTCAGGGGAGTCCCTACCAGGGCATCCTGGAAGGTGAAATCTGGAGTTCTGTACACACCTTCACCAAGCATTACCAGTTACCTATATTTTCTAAATCCAGAGCTGGATTTGCTACAGCAGTCTTACAAGGCCTGCTAGCCAGCTCTAACACTTCTTGACTGCCTTCACCCTTCCTCAGCTTTGGGAATCAACCCAAGTGTGATGACTGCAACAGTGAAACACAAAGAACATAGTACAGTTGTGTACACTTAACATAAATGTAGATGTTGGAGTGTATTCACTGTTGCAGTCCTGGTTACCCTCCCTCCAGCCCCTGACTTATCTATACTTTCTGCCTAACCTCTTTTTTGGCCATATCTTATGGCAATGGTATTTACTTTTTTCTGGAGGTGTTCCACACCATGTAATTGTTTCCTGTTTTGGGGGCTCCTGACATCTGGGGCAAGAAAAACTGATGTAATGGCGTCGGCTGCGCGTTTAATACCCCTGACTACTTTTAAGTCATGGAAGAGGCGACAGCATCCGATGCAGAAATCGCAAGACTCTGGTATTCGGGCAGACTGAGGGCTACCTGCAGGCAGATAACCCAAGTGTGATAACTGCAACACTGAATACACTCTAACATCTACATTTATGGTAAGTTTTCAGAACTGTACTGTGCTGCACACACTGAATGTGCATAGACAACAATTTTATTTGGCTAAGACTAAGATTTTTTTGTAAATCTGATCAGCTCTTTGTTTCCTTTCATGCTAGGTCCTTGGGTTTGGCTGTGTTCCAGCAAACTATTTCTTCATAGATTTCTAAAAGCATTTCTTTGTTGTTCCTGTCATGGTAAGAGCCTTCCTTCTGTTAATGCTCATTCTACTAGAGCTGGGGCTTCTTCTGGTGCTTTGTTCAAGGGTTTGGATACTACCTCTATTCTTCAGTCAGCTAGCTGGACTCTGTGTGTATTACATTTACCAAGCACTACAAGTTGGATAGATTATCCAGAGCTAGAGCTGGTTTTGATGGGGCCATCTTTCATGGCTTCCTAGAGAGCTCTGCTGGTCCTTCCTCCTCCCTCTTTTTTTCCTGAGCTTTGGCACTCTTCCTATTGTAATGAATACTGTAACAGTAAAATGGAAAGACATAGTACAGTTGTATAAAATCTTACTGTAATGATAAATGCCCATTTTTTACTGTTGAAGCATTCACTCTCTCATTTCACCCTCTGGTCCATTTCTCTTCTGGATGTACCGATTACCTCTTTATTCCTTGGCCTGACGTTCCTACTAGGGTTGTCAGTTCTGAGGATGCTAGACCTGGACATCACCTTTATGCCCTATGCTGTGTGAAGGAGCATATGTGTGATATACGATGTACCTTAAAACAACCTAAAGGCTTATGGTATACTGGTCAGATGTCAGGTTGCCCTGTCAGAGGATCCCTATTGTACTGAATACTGCAAAATTGAAGAGAAGAACATCTGTCATTATAGTAATATTTTACACAACTGTACTGTTTCTTTTGTAGGAATTTGCCTTATACTGCATTTATTACCAAGGATTGTTCTTAAATCTAGGTTATTTGCATGGCAGCTGTCTTGTTGGAACATACATCAGTCTATGTTTGATATATAATGTGTGTCTATGGGTGGGGTGGGGGTTATAATGTGGAGCTCCACAATCGCACACAGAATTAGGGAAACATAAGAATCCTCTTTCAGTACTTTTATGCTGTAGTCTGTTGTTGGAGCAGAACAACCTCCTCCATACTGCAATATCTGAAGTGATTATGCAGCTTTAAAAGTTGTAAACAATCTATATCAGAGAAAGAAAAAGTGTTAAAAGTACCCAACAGCTTTTAAAACTGTTGGCTGTTCAGGGAGACTCTTAGTCCTGCCAGCTAGTGCTAAAAAGCAAAGTATTTAGTGGATTTCAGATCTGTAAAACATGTCATGCCATTACACTTTTTTCGGTGACTGGGTAGTACATAGAACCGATAAAGCTCTATGCACTGCAAAGAGCAACTGTCTTGTCTCTCCAATCATAACCAACTTGTGTTCTTGACATGGATGTCAAGATTTGCTCTAATCTTCAGGTAAATTTCTTGACAGTCGTGTCACAAGCAGGTAGGGTCCCTGGTCATAACCAACTTCTAGTCTTGTGCATTGTATATGATACAGTGTGGTTGGGGCCACTGATATAATGCCTGAGAAACTGAACATGGACATAAATTTAAAGATACTGTTGTAAAGGGAAAACTGACATATCTGATGGGGAAGTAAAGCTTTTTAAATGAGGAAGTTCACAGCTAACAAGTAAATGGGGGCTCTCAAACCCTGAAGATCTGATTTCGTATCACTGCTGAATAGTGAGAATAATTCCCCTTGGTGAGTAAAAGGATATTTTTTCTTTTTTGCCTTTGTGGTGTAAAACTTTGTTGCTACTGCTGTTGAGTTCCCAGAATCAAGTCTGCTCTCCAGAGACGTACTGGGGTCACTGTGAAATTTACCAGTGGAGAAGTCTGAAGTCTGTGTAATGATCACAGTGGAGCAGCTGTTGGAGAGCATAGCTACCACTAGGAAGATTTTGGTAGCCAAACCAGTGGCACAACAAAGGTCTACTACTGCACTAAAGAATTTCACTAATGAGGAAGACCTTGATGCCTGTCTGGTAGCATCTGAGACCGTAGCCTATGAGGAAGGTTGGGTTGCTGCAGCTGGGCTATAATATTTGCAACTTATCTCAGGGGGTGTTCCAGTACTTGCTTACATGGATGTGTTCTTAAGACTGTAGTGATTTTGAAAAAGTAAGATAGTCTGTTACATGAATGGGAATCATCTTCAATCCGAATTACTTTATTTCTCAGTTGGACTTTTTGTAAGACCAAAAAGGCAAGAGTAGAATTATTTTGTTTTTGTTGCATTTGTTTACCCAAGATAGTCCTGCTGGGCAGAAACTACCATTTTCAGTGAAGACCTGAGGAGAAAAGCTCTGGAAAATTACAGAAGGAAAATAGTAAACGGCAAGTAGTTAAAAAATGTACAAAATGTCTGGTATCATTTATTAGCTGCATAAAGTAAAAAGCTTTGAAACATATTTGTAAATAAAGTAAAAAAAAAAACAGCAAACAGGATTAATAGTTCACCAAGTCCAAAAGTGTAAAAACAAATTGTAGCAAAAACTGGAAATGTGAACCAAACCACAGCAACAGCTTTAAGTATACGTGGCTATTCAGCAGGAATCAGTCCAAAATGTTCAAGTAATCCAAGTTTATTGTGAGCGCTTTCACATTAATCACTACTGCTTAATCAGACAAAAAACTTCAACCTTTCCCTTTTTTAAGAGCACACAACAACCAATCAAAAAATATTTAAAGTGCTACAGCACTATGAAATTCATACATGAAACAATAAAAATTTATTTATTTATTTATTTATTTGCAGTTGGTTTACCAGGATAGTCCATTGGGCCAAAAAGAACCCATTTTCAATGGAGTCCTGGGGAGAAAAGCTCCAAAACAAACATTACAAAAAGATTACATTAGTTTACAATTTCAATCATTTGTAGATTAGAGACAAATCTTTAAACAATGGTAACAAAAAGATTACAGCAGTTTAAAATTTAAATCATTTGTGGGTTACAGAGAAAAACAAAACAAAGGTTAAGCAGTTACAGTGATAAGTTATGGGTTTTATTTTGTAGGAAAATTAAGATATAAGTAGATGAAATAAAGATCCTTGAGTTAAGTTCTGGATAGGAGCAAGCATTGCTGTTGTGTAAATATATAGTTCCATGAGTGGAATTGTAGGGATTGTCAAATGATAAGATGTTGTCACAGTTGGCTAAATTGGTGTCTCGTAATATATGATATGGTTGTTTGTAAGAGGTGAGGAATAGGCTATGAGGGGTGGGTGCAGGAGCATTCCCATGAGGATGTTAAATATGAGTGCAGTGATTTTTTAAAGGCAGGGAGGTTGGTGGTGGTAGGGATAGAGGGAGGAAGTGAGTTCCATATGCGTGCCAGGGCATAGGATAGGAGGTTTTGTCCTGGAGAGCGAAGGGGTTTGTACAGTTCTATTAGGTTTTGGTTATTAGATCTTAGGAGTCTTTGTGGCATGTGCATTTTAAAGGTAGAGTTGAGAGAGGGACAGAGTGAGGGTTGAAAAATTAGTTTGTGAGCAAAAGTGAGCTGAGTATATGAGAGATAGTGAGGAAGCTCTAGCCAATTGAGTTTGTGCAGAGATGTACAGTGATGGGTAGATGATTTGTGGCTGGTGGCAAATTTGGCAATCTTATTATAACAGGAGGACAGTTTACTTTTGAGAGATGATTGTAGGTTTGTTAGGAGGGCACCATACAGGAGAGGGATGAGAAATGTAGTAGCAAGTGATCTTTGTAGATGTAGTGAGGAATTTATTGTTACGGTACAGCATGCCGAGTTTCTGGTGGTTTTATGTTTAGTAATAGGTGGCTTTTGAATCTAAGCTGGTCATCAATCTGGACTCCTAGTAGTTTGGTTTCAGATACTAGTTCGAGAGGTGTATTATTTTGGCTAGTGATGGAGAATAGTGTACTATCAAAGGTTGTGGTTTTTGAGGGGGTAAATACCATAAGTTTGGTTTTGATGCATTGAGTTTTC